>NW_020837976.1:4010311-4143360 GCF_003676395.1 Aethalodelphis obliquidens
ACACACACACACACACACACACACACACACACACACACACCCTGGGAGGTGACCTGAGCTTTGCTTTTGTGAATTGACGCCTGCTAGAACGCATACCCAGCTCACTCCTCTCTGCCCACTCTTCACCTCCAATGGGCTACCTAAGAGATATCCCTCTAGGACAGTTCCTGTAATTGCTGATAAGATATGGTCTCTGTCCTCCCAGAGAAATGCTGGGCTCCATTTTTGTTCTGCTCTTGGGAGGTGTGTGACCATTTTCCTTTCGCTGGTCAGCAAGGAGAAGCTCACAGCAGCTGGTCAGCTGAGGTGTGCTTGCTGCGTGGCACCCTGCAGGGAAAGAGAATCCCCTGCATTTGGCAGTGAAGCTTCCCTTGCTGTAAGCTTTCATTGCCTTTGGGTTCTGCTTTCTTTTCTGTTCTTGGAGACTCTTTTTCAAACAGACGTTGAATAGTACTAAATCAGGATTTTTGTAGCACTTTAGAAAAATCACAAATAAGATAAGTTACTAAATTTAACTCAAGAAACATGCAATGAACTCATACTAAGCTGGGCACTGCACTGTATATACACTGAGATACAGAGATAAACAAGCCATGGTCCATTCCCTAAGTTGCTCATGAATCTTTCCATGATGGTTTAGAGCCCTCTGCTCTGAGATAGCAGAAATGAGCAGTAGCTGTGTTCAGAGTGTTTTATGGAGCTCTTGATTTCCAGAGAAATTTGACAAAGATTCATGGTTACTTTATAAGTGGAGTTAAAACTTTAAATATGTTTATGAGCTTGTGAATGTTCTTCTAAATCATAAGGATGGTAAAGAAATAATTTCTTAATCTAATTTTTTTCTACTTGCTCAGAAAACTTCAATCAACAGTGATCAAAGATCACAGTAGCAAACAGTATAAATGTTGTCATTTATAGTCATCAATTTTCAACTCTTTTTTTATTAGCTTGAGGAGAAAGGAAAGAACGTTCACAATTCTATCCTCAAGGCGTTTTTTTAACCATAGTGTCATTTTATTATTTTTCTAATAATAACAATAACAGTAATAACAGTAAATGAGGTAGCTTTTGTTGGTTTTGAGTGTGGACTTGGGAGCCAGATAGACTGAGTTTGAATCCTAATCCTACAACTCACTAGTCATGTGACCTGGAAGAAGTCCTCAGTTTTCTCATCTATAAAATGGATGCAATAATACTTACCTCTTAGATTGTTGTGAGGAAAATAATTTAATATTTCTAATGCACTTAGAACAATGCCTGGTATGCATTAAATACCATAGAAGTGTTTATTAAATGAATGGATAATGGATATAAAAATTCAAATCCCTTAATACTAATTATTCACTTTAAGCTGATATCAGTTTCTTACTATTTGTTATGTGTGTATTGTGTGCATATGTTTGTATTTAAAGCTTTATCTTTTGATCAAGTTTGTGCAATCAATTTTCATACATAAATATCTTGCAACTTTAAAGGTTTTTCAAAACCTCTGGACTAGGTGGTTTCTAAAAATATCATTTAAGTCACTAATTTGATAATTCTCTGAGTGCAGCAAAATTCTATGGGATCTTATAGAGACATCAGGTTTTAAAAGCGAGTCTAAGTCATTTTGTTTGTAAATCTTAAACCATGACTATGAAGTAGGCCATTCTCCTTGTCCACTCTTCTCTCCCTCCCTCAGACTGACTGATTCATTGATTAATGCAACTAACATTTCCATATGGAAAACACTGCATAAACTTTGTCAGAGAATTCACGAATCTATAAAAGATCTTACAGTCCAACATGGAAGCAACGTAAGTGTCCACCAACAGATGAATGGATAAAGAAGATGTGGCACATATATACAATGGAATATTACTCAGCCATAAAAAGAAACGAAATTGAGTTATTTGTAGTGAGCTGGATGGACCTAGAGTCTGTCATACAGAGTGAAGTAAGTCAGAAAGAGAAAAATAAATACTGTTTGCTAACACATATATATATGGAATCTAATTAAAAAAAAGGTTCTGAAGAATGTAGGGGCAGGACAGGAATAAAGACGGAGATGTAGAGAATGGACTTGAGGACATGGGGAGGGGGAAGGGTAAGCTGGGACGAAGTGAGAGAGTGGCATGGACATATATACGCTACCAAATGTAAAATAGATAGCTAGTGAGAAGCAGCCGTATAGCACAGGGAGACCAACTCAGTGCTTTGTGACCACCTAGAGGGGTGGGATAGAGATGGTGGGAGGGAAATGCAAAAGGGAGGGGATATGGGCGTATATGTATACATATAGCTGATTCACTTTGTTATACACAGCAGAAACTAATACAACAATGTAAAGCATGTATACTCCAATAAAGATGTTAAAAAAAAAAAAAGGATCTTACAGTCCAAAAGGGGAGGAAAAAACCATCAGTATAGTATAAGGTAGAGAGTGACAAGTACTGAAAAGACACAAATGTAAAGCTATGGTGTTTCAAAGGAGAGAAATTATTTCCAAATGATAAGTGTCATTGAAAAGATGGCTTTTAAGGTGGGGCTTTAAGGAAGAGCTCTGATCTATGTGGAGGTGGGATAGGATGCAGCAGGAAGAGACATGGCCAGATCAGTTCTGGACTTGTTGAGTTGGAAGTGCCCGTGGGACATCCAAGTGGAGGGGCCATGAGGGGCCAGGTACTTCTGAGAGAAGTTAGGGTAAATGTAAACCGTGGGTGTCACCTGCTTAGATGTAGCAATGTAGGCATGAGGGTTGATGAGAATGGAGAAATGTAATTACAGAAACAATTCAGAGTTCTTCTTAGGGGAACTTACATTCTTTCCTTGTATATATCCTTTGAGATATAAATATTTTACCTGGTCACCTCTGGAAACTCTTATCTAGATCATCCCTAATTCCTCAGACTAAAGGAAAAAAAAGGGGGAAGAGGTTTTTTAAAAAATGCAGACTTTTCCAGTTTCCATAAGATTGCTTGTCAAGGACAGATACAAATCTTAAGTATCTTTTCTACAAATATTAATATAAAAAGCTTTAGCCATCTGATCAGACAAATTTAACTTACTCCAACTGTGGAATAAGTTATTTATAATAAAAATGTTATTTATAAGTAGTGAATTTTACATTATTGTACCTGTTTCATGGTTAAAATTTATTTTTTTAATTTATTTTTTTAAATTTAGTTTTGGCTGTGTGGGGTCTTCGTTGCTGCGCGTGGGCTCTCTCTAGTTGTGGCGAGCAGGGGCTACTCTTCGTTGTGGTGCACAGGCTTCTCATTGCGGTGGCTCCTCTGGTTGTGGAGCACGGGCTCTAGGCACACGGGCTTCAGTAGTTGCAGCATGTGGGCTTCAGTAGTTGTGGCACGTGGGCTCAATAGTTGCGGCGGGCGGGTTCTAGGGCACTCAGGCTTCAGTAGTTATGGCATGCGGGCTCAGTAATTGTGGCTCACAGGCTCTAGAGTGCAGGCTCAGTGGTTGTGGCACATGGGCTTAGTTGCTTGGCGGTATGTGGCATCTTCCTGGAGGGATTGAACCTATGTCTCCTGCATTGGCAGGTGGATTCTTAACCACTGTGCCACCAGGGAAGTCCCTCATGGTTAAAATTTAAAAATGAAACCATAAGGTCTCCATGTCTGTTTTATGTTTACATGTATCTATATATGTATGTTGTAGATGTGTAGTATTTTCTACCTTCTGATAGTATTACTAAAATTCTATTTAATTGACAAACAAATGCTTATATAAATTTAGTATTTATAAAAATGCTCAAAATTACAGTAGTACCCCCCTTCTCTACAGGGGATATATTCCAAGACCCCCAGTGGATTCCTGAAACCATGGATAGTACAGAACCTCAGATATACTATGTTTTTTCCTATACTGATGGGTGGTAGCATATACAGTGAGGATGTGCTGGGCAAAAGGATAATTCACATCCTGGGTGGGAGGGCATGAGATTTCACCATGTTACTCAGAACGGTGCACAGTTTAAAACTTATGACAGATAGTTTTTGTTTTATTCTGATGCTTTTTCAAAACCATTCCTGCAAAGGTGCTTCATCTTCAAGAAAATTCATGAAAGAAAATTTTGACAAGTGCAGTTTCCAATAACTTTAAAATCATAAAACTGAACTCGGTAAGAATTTGCAGAACTAGTGAAAAAACTGGATTTAATCAGAACATGTATTAATTACATGGGACTGAATGAATTCCTTAATGTTTTGTTTGTCCAGATTTATGGAAACATTTTCTCTTTTATCTTAAAGCTAAGAGTAATTTGGTAAAATATACCATTGTAAACAAAGATGACACATTTACTTTTCCCCCCTACTTGATCCCTCCAAAATTCAGAAGCTCTTGAGTATTGTTTTCATGGTAATATAGTTAGCTATTTACCTAAATTCAACAGAAATCTGTTCTCCTCATAAGAGGATACAATTAGGAACACTGGCTATATTACTAAGGCTTTGACTGGAATATTATATTTGAGTGAGATATGCATAGACTCAGATATGACCAAACAGCTTTAAGGAACTGCTTGAACTTTGCCTCCTGGCCTGGAGAGGCTTTTAAGAGTTCAATCTGGGATTCCTGATAAAAAGTCTCAGCACGGCGTCTTCAGAAGACCTTGTATGGTCAATCACTATTCTTCTTGCACTTATATAAATAATTAAGCCACATTTAACACAGATAAATTAGTTTTACTGTGATGATCCTTGGAAATAAGGAAATGGGGATAATTGTAGAGAGAAAAATTATGTTTATACCCTTGTCTCTATTGAATTATATTCCTGTTAATTGTCTTGAGGTTTTGTTATATACCTGTAAATTGGACTGAATTCTGAAATTTTCTAGGTTCCTCAAATATTTGGCTGTAACTCTCCAAACTAAGGTTTCCAGTTTTCTCCCACACTTTTTTTTTTTTTTAATTTATTTTGCGGTATGCAGGCCTCTCACCGCTGTGGCCTCTCCCGCTGCAGAGCACAGGCTCCGGACGTGCAGGCCCAGCGGCCATGGCCCACGGGCCCAGCCGCTCCGCGGCACGTGGGATCCTCCCGGACCTGGGCACGAACCCGCGCCCCCTGCATCGGCAGGCGGACTCCCAACCACTGCGCCACCAGGGAAGCCCTCTCCCACACTTCTGATTTGCAATCAGTAAGAACAAAGACTGCCTTGAAATCTCTTGGAAGGGCCTATACCAGGTCCTCCTCACTGCTCAGATGGCAGCCAAACATCAGGGACTCGAGCCTTGGATGTCTCACAGCCGAAGGTGGCTCCACCTGACATCTGGTCCTGTACAGATGCTAGAGACCTCCAAATAAAATTGACTGGGGGGCTTCCCTGGTGGCGCAGTGGTTGAGAGTCCGCCTGCCGATGCAGCGGACGCGGGTTCGTGCCCCGGTCTGGGAGGATCCCACATGCCGCGGAGCGGCTGGGCCCGTGAGCCATGGCCGCTGAGCCTGCACGTCCGGAGCCTGTGCTCCGCAACGGGAGGGGCTGCAGCAGTGAGAGGCCCGCGTACCGCAAAAAAAAAAAAAAAAAAAAAAAATGACTGGGAAGTCTATCGAGGTAGACTGCTTCTTTTTATGACACTGGATCAAGACTTCTTACTTTAAATAACCATGAAACCTTTTTTCCATTCCCTTTCTTTACTCTGGCATTGGCCTGCAAAGATAATACCGTCATCCATACCTCCTAGGCCATTGCTGAGGGGTGTGGGGTAACCTTTCCGACTGCTGCGTTTGTCATCAGAAAACTCTGATCTGTCCATGATGCTAGAGACTCTCTGGTCCATCTCCCTGTCTCTGGTTAAAAACTCCAAACATGGGGAACTCTGCTTTCAGGCACTATACAAAGAAAGGGACACAAAACAAGGGTAACCAGAATAAAACTGCCTGTGTGGTCTTCTGACCCTTAAATTTTTACTGGCCTCTATGGCTGTCACTTCTCTAGTCCTGAGCCACAGATTCAAATGGGAATTACCAGGAGGCATTCATGGTTCAAAATAAGCCCCCTGTGACAGATCCCTACTTCACTGGTTAAGAATAGATGAGAATATGATCATAAACCTCTCTTTAATTCAAAAATATTACAGAATCCGCAGGTAAAGCAATAGGCGCCTAACAAAAATTCTTAGACTCTCTGGCCAAAGTTGTTCTTGATAATAGGATAGCGCTTTATTACCTTTCAGCTGATCCATAAAGTGTTTGCACTGTGGCCAGCACCACCTGCTACACCTGGATTAACACTTCTGTAGAAGTTGAAACTCAGTTACATTAAGATGACTGAGCAAGCCTCTTGGCTTAAAAAGATGACTCCTTCAACGGGGTCTTTCTTTGTCTTATTTGATTTTGATTGGTTTGGGTCTTGGGGACCATGGCTCCAAAGTGCACACCAGACATTGGGAATTATCCTGCTTATTATAATCATAATCTCCCTGGTGCTTTGTATTCTCTCAAAAGCTTTAAATGCATGTTTGGAGCTGCTCACTACCGAGCAAATGAGCTCCCTAAGACTGGAATGCCAGAAAAGGAACAAAGGGAACGACAGACTTAAAGATTATAAACTGAGGCCTTGGCCTATGACTATCACAGGGAGATTAAGCAGAAGCATCATGATGTATGGATACCACACCAAGGATCGGCAGACGCCGCGAGAATACAGAGCAGTAGCCCAGAGTGGTGCTAATGTGTTAAATTTTGATCACATCTCGCAGTTAAGCTGAGAGTCTGATCAGTAGTGGGGAATTGTTATAAAAGAAACAATAGGCCCCAAATGGAGTCCTTGTGCTAAGCCCATGTCAGCAAACCAAGACTTGATACTCAACCTAATTGAAGTTTTAATCTCCCCCAGGAATATGGTCTTAGCTGGTCAGTCTGGAGTTGTCTGGTCAGCATCAGTAAGGTTATCTGCCCACAGCCCCCTTCCATCTCCTATAGGTAGGTTCCTACGCCACTGTCTTCCCCCTTCTGCCATAAAAGCCTTCCGTTTTGGACAACTCCTCGGAGCTCCTTTCTCCTTGACAGATGGGATGCTGCCTAATGCATTAATCGCTCAGTAAAGTCAATTAGATCTTTAAAAGTTTTTTGTTTGAAATTTTGTTATTTAACAGGTGACATATTCACTCATCTACTAAATACTATGCACCTTCTAGGTACTGGGGGGGACCATGGCAGAGAGGATAGGGACCTATGCTCTGAGGGTGGAGATCATCAGGATGCAGGGAAAATGGGGATTAATCGGCAGACTAGCTCACAGGAGAGAACTTAGCATCCTCTTCTCTGGAGGACAGACTCTCGTCTATGTTGGGGCGTTTAATGATGAGGTTGTCTTATTTTAGAAAATAGGAAAGGAGTAGGGACTGGGAAGGTAATATTTTTAAAGGGGAAGGGTAAAGGGAAAGGCTCTAAAATACCAAGAATGTAATGAATGCATAGCCTATTGTCATTAAGGAGGGAGGCTAAACTGGCAGGGGATTATTATTTTTTTTTAACGCTTCTCTGGGAAGAAATAGTGTGGAGTAACTGAAAATCATACAATTAGACAGAGCAGGAGTTTTGGCATCTTGCTTGAAGCCTGCTGAGCTATAAGGCATGTGACTGAAGGTCGGGGAGGGTATGTGAGTAGATATGGATTAATAAACACACTGGAGTGTCTTACTGAGATAGTAATATTTGGATTATAAAGCACTTTTAAAAACTATCTGAGCCCATGATTAATTGAGGCTCACAAATTTCAAGCAGTGAAATGTGTTTTACTGCAGTTGCTATTAAGAACTATCAGCTGTCCGAGTCCTTGATTTCCCTAGTGAATTTTATAATCTAAATTAAACAGAGAATGGTATAAATTTTCCGTTTTTTGGGTAGCCGATTAACACGAATATCATCTCCATATACTGTTACATCCTAGTTATATCTCACTCTATGGAACAATTTATTATGGATCTGATCACTTCCAGTATTTTTATGTATTGATCATAAGCCAATTTGAAAACTTACTGATCTAAAATAAGTTCAGCAATAACAGAATATACTGCCTGTAAGAATTATTAATGAAATAAATCAGGATGCATGGAAATTAGCATCTCTCCTTGTATAAATTATGTTGCAATGAGACTGTAAATCACTGCCTGTGACGTATTTCTAGCTCCAGATGTAATCTGTGGTACTGACTGCATTACCAATTCATAACTATGCCTGAGTAAGGGAAACTATTTTCTGAACAGATTCTTCCTTGAAAATGTTTTAAAAAGAAAAAAAAAGAAGAAACACAAGTATGAAGAGATTGTGTAACTGTGAAAATATCTAAAAAGGCCACTATTTTTATTAAAATAGCTTTACTGTCTGAAGAAGCATATATGCCATTTTAGGTGTGATAGAAGTTTGCAAATGGAGATTTGCACAATTTTTTCAAGAAAAAAAATCCTGGCATAAAAATTTCAGAGGCAATTCATCATAAAAAACTTGAGATGGAGAAAAAAATGACAATATTTTCGTTCCCTATAACCACAACTGTCTTCTTACATTACAGACAAAAACTAAACAGAGGGAAAACCAAACAAAGAGTGCTTCAGGATGTTTTTTCATGAAATCACAAATCGGGAAACAAAATAAAACCTTCTCAGAGGAAGCGGGGGCTGTTTGCTTTGACCCTTCTCTTCTGTCTCTCGCAGCAGTGCTGGATTCTTCTCAATGGCCAAGAGATGTGCCTCTTTTCATCCTGCAGGACAGAGTGACATCTGTTTTTCCTGTTTCCTAGCGATGTTTTGAGGGTCCAGGGAAAAACTTTTATTCTATGTGCAAGAGTCAGTTGGATTAACTTTATGAAGTGTCTATGACAAACCGCAGACCAGTGGGAAGTGGATAATTAGGGGCTATGGGTTTTGGGCAGAATGTGTTGCTTAATTCTCCCTTTGCCCCTTAGTTCAACCTCAGTAAAGTCCAGGACCCCTTGTTCTCTTGCTAGTACCCCCGAAGGGCTGCTGCTTCCCATCTCCCAATCGTCTATGTGAATATACAACAGACTGAACGATGGCTACCTGACTTTCAAATTCACCGTGCTTCACACATTCTAGTGGGTTTCTTCCTGGGTGTCAGTGGTGGAACCTTGCAGGTCATGTGGGCACTTTCGGAAGTCCAGGCTTCTAGTGCTTGGCAGTGATCTCTGCTACTGCCCTCCGCACCAGATCTTTAGGATTCCTCCTTCTCAAGATATGATCCATGTCTGTGTGACAGTTACCGTTTTCTCTATGTGCATATGTCTCTCCCATCTTCGTACCATGTCCATGCATTGCTGTGTTTACTTTATCAAGGGATCTGAATTCATGCTGGTAGGTGGGCTCAGACAGTGCATCTAAATAATGATATGTTACCCAGGGGAGGGAGTAGGATGGGGTCAGTGATGAGAATACTGAAAACAAGGCAAGAAATGTGTTCTCAGGTGGGTAGGAGGACGGGAAGATGCCTGGAAGCCAGGAATCTGACCTTAGGAAAATGGAAGTCTGTCAGGAGGTTAGGAAGGCTGGCCAAGGAGGAGCAATCTGTATGCGTAATCAATCAAAACAGCGCAAGACTGATTGGAAAAAGGCCAACAGAGGGCTTCTGTGTTTAAGGGACAGATGTAAAAAAGAATCATGAAAGGACTGTTTACAGAGATGGAGGAAAACAGACATTGCCATGGAAACTGAGAGAGCAAAACACTTGGATGAAATAGAGGACTAGGAAATGGGTTTTTCATAGTGTAGAAATGACTGCTGTGTACCTGCATATGGACCCAAATAAGAAGAGACCCCCACCCTTCCAAAAATTGACTCCTAGTTCTTATCTTGTATTACAGGGTACTCTCTCAATGACTACTTAAATTTTTATTTTTTTTATAAAAATATTATCTAGAGGAAACATATTAACCTAAAAAGACCTTCATTAATGATAGTTTTACATTCCTGTAGGTGTTACTTAAGGAAATATATAAAATTTTATACATTCATATTTATATTATTTCATATATATTATAATATATAAAGTTTATACATAAATAATAAAATTTGATATATATCCAATAACTTAATGTAATTTAATATAATTTAGTGATCACTCCTGGAAATACTCTTTTATTTAAAAGTAAGTATCAGTCCCTTACATATTTGGTACTTAGAACAGTACCAAATACTATTCTAAGCAGTGGGGATAGATGGTAACAAAAGAGACAAGATTTCTGGCCCATGGGGAACACGAGGTCTTGGAAGATGAGTTCTATGGAGAAAAATAAAGCAGGTAAAGGGGGTAGCTGGTGGCAGAGGGTGTAATTTAGAAATGTTGGTTAAGGAAAGTCTTGCTGAGAAGGGACGTTGAGCAGAGACCTGAATGAAGTGACTTCACAAGTGCAAGTTTTGGATGATGATGTAAAAAGCCTTTAAATGGCCACTTAAAAGGCCATGCAGTCAATGGTTATGTCCTGGAGATCACAAATATACAACTACAATACGAACAAGAAGTTATGACAAATGTAATAACTGTTTTTATACCAAGGTTACTTGTGACTTAAAATGAAATTTCAGAGACAGCATGAGCTATGGATTCAAAAATATCCATCCAAGTTAGGTGACCCCAAAGGGCGTTCTCATGGTAGAGGTTACATTGATGTAGAAGACAGATGTGAAGAGCCTGATAAAATCATTTCATGGCATGTGTTATGGATTGAATGTTTGTGTCCTCCACATATTTATATATTGAAATCCTAACCCCCAATGTGATGGTGTTAGGAGGTGGAGCAACCTTTGGGAGGTGATTAGGTCATAAGAGTGGAGCCCTCATGATGGGATTAGTGCCCTTAAAACAAGAGACACAAGAGCTTGGCCCCATCTCTGTCCCTTCCATGTAAGGACTCAGCGAGAAGATGACCATCTGCAAATTGGGAAGAGGGCCCCTGATCTGCCGGTACCTTGATCTTGGACCTCCCAGCCTCTAGAACTGTGAGAAATCAATGTTGTTTAAGCCACCCCATTTATGGTAATTTGGGATAGCCTGAGCTAAGAAAGTATGTGAGAGTGGAAACAAGTCATGCCCCCAAATTAATATATTTTATATAATGAGATCTTTTAGCTATATGAAAAGGTCAATTTATAAATTATACATTAGAAGTACACATTATCTATAACAACTACATCCTTAAAATTTTGTACACTTGAGTGGGCTCCAACCTTTTCTTTTGGATCTTTTCCTTGGGAAACCAGGAGATCACCTTATTTTGGGGGCTGGCTTATTTATGGACACAGCAGATAGGCCTGGGCCATGGACACATTACAGATGCCAATTGCTGTTTTCTCAAACCTGCTGCACAGAATTTAGCAAGAAGCAGGTGCTCCATGACTGTTTGTAGAATGCTGGCTGAAGCTTCTATCCCCAAAAGCAGATTCCTTAGGCTGACTTGCACATTAAACCATCTGCTAGTGGAACACCTACCCCAGCTTTTCAGCAGTGAAACTGCAAGCCTGAGGAGGGGGCAGAACATCCTGCTCTGTGTGGATGTGGATGGAGCAGGGGGTAGGACAATATTGCCTATGGGAAGCCTTTGTCCACTCTATCGTCTAGGCTGGGTAGATGGTGGATGATGGGAATGAAACTTGAGTCTTCATGTACTTTACTTCCTGGTGATAGTCTGACATAGGCAGGGTGGGCCTTACCGAGAATGGGGAGGGGACTCTGTAATGTATCTTCTGTGCCAGTTTGCCAAAGTGCGTGAAGTTTCCACCAGTAGGTATCTTAGAGCCAGCTTGGGGTCTATCCTGTCTCCTGCCCCTCATTCTTTCAACTCCCTTATTAAAGAGTCAGATGTGATGGTCAAAGGGAGCTAGTTTTTTTTTTTTTTTTTTAACCAGGTCAGCTGACTAGTAGCCTAGGGGAGGAATGGGACAAGGATTGAGTTAAGTTTGAGTCACCTGAATGTAACCATAGTCTCAAGAGCTCTAGAAGGCCAAGGGCAGATGGAGGACCCTGGAACTTTGGGGAAAACAGAATAATCTATTTGGTAGGCAGAATTCTAAGACAAACCCCAGTGACCTTCACCATTTTATTATCTTCTCCCCTTGAGTGTGGGCAGAATCTGAACAAGATGAGCTAACACTCCCGTGATTATGTTACATTGTATGGTACAAGGGATTTTGCAGATGTAATTAAGATTTTAGATCCATTGACTTTTAGAGGGAGATCATTCATGTGAATGTGGCCACAGGAGCCCTTTCCATCTGTATCCAGAGGCCAGAGGTAGAGGAGTCAGAGATTCGAGGCATGAGAAGGTTTGATGCGCCGTAACTGGCTTGGTGTTGGAGAACATGGCAGGGAATGTGGACAGCCTCTGTGAGCTGAGGGCTATGCCCCACTGACAGCTGGCAAGGAAACAGGAACCTCAGTCCTGCAACCACAGGACCTGAATTCTGCCAACACCAGGAATGAGCTTGAACATGGATTTTCCCCTAGAGCCTCCAGAGAGAGACAGCCTGCCTGACACCTTGATTGCAGCCCTAGGAAACCTTGAGCAGAGAACTCAGCCATGCCATGCTGGACTTATGACCTTACAGAGCTGCAAGTTAACAAATGGGTGTTGTTTTAATCCACTGAGTTTGTGGTAATTTGTTATGCAGCAGTAGAAAATGAATATATTTCGCTAATGTCATTATTTTTTTGGATATACACATTGCTATTTTATTATTTTCCTCTTCTTCAGACAGGGCAGTCTGTGAGTAACATTTAGATAAAATCCTTATATTTTGTGGCTGGGGAAACTGAGGGTTGTAGGGTGCCTTTTTTTTCTTGTCCCCTTTCTTCATAGCAGCTATATACAGACCATGGTATAAAATGTGAGTGAGGTTTTTTCTTCTTCCATTTGGTTCCGCGTGCCATAGGGATTCCAGGACTCCTGCTTATTACAACAAAAGCCAAATGTAGGTGCTAAAGAGCACATTTTGAAGCCCCTCTTACTGCCCCCTTTTCAATGTTTTGCTCTGTTCCCAGACATCACATGGCTCCTCATTCCTGCTCCCTTGCCCTAGATTTGAAGCCACCCGTTGCTACCCTGAGAAAGCACCCCAACCCATAAGTACTGCACCGCCACTGTGTCCGAGCACAGTCCCCACCCCACACAGGTGTGAGTTGTGCTTTCTGTGCCATTTATAGCCACATAGGATTCTGGCATTTTCCAGCCAATCTGTCCCCTGGGGGCCTCTCACCAGCCTCTTGAACCTGCATGTTGTCCAGAGCAGCGATAGAGCAGCTGAGGTTTCATTTTCTCCTTACTCACATTTGAGGGAGAGAGACCATGGGCCTGGCAGCATAGGGACATTATTGAATCAGTGCTTTTGCTCAGGTTGTGGACCCCAACGCCTGAGGCCCAGGGGTTAAGCAACTGCTGAAGGTCATCCCAGGGACTCATCCCTCGAATTCTATAGCAGGCCTCAAGTGGACATTCAATCCATGTTAATGATGATGACAGAGCTGGGATTTAACTTCCCCAAAATGAGGATTCCAGTGCAGATAAACTGTAAAAATGGATTAAGATTGATACACATGATGTCCAATCAAAAAAGCCATTAAGGTCAGTGAAGAAAGTGGAATTTTAGAAGTTGGTTGATTCAGTAGCTACTTTAGGTCATGGCTCAGTCTTGGGCTCTCACACTCATACCTTACTCTTTCAGGAGAAATAAGAATGGGTCAGATTAACTGCTCTACTGTGTTGGCAAGCACCATCATCCACAACCCAGGGAGCTGGCTGTTTTCTCTGCTGTGGCTCTCATTCCAGGCTATTGCACATTACCTGATAGTTTCTTCATTATATTTATAAAAAGATGTGTATATAGTGACACGATGAGAATGTAATTTAGCCTCATCCCTGGTTCCCAGCACAGAACTCCTAAAACCCTTGTAATTTCCTGAGTGATAGGGGTGAGAAGAGCATCTTCTGTTATTCATAATTAGCCCCTTTTAACCATACCTGAGTATACTAGTGAGGTGACTCTGGGTGGGCCCGCAGAAGCTTCAGGATGGGGGCTGGTTGCCAGAGGAACTAACTGTGTGATTAGAGGAACATTCAGCTCCACCCCTTGACCTCCAAGGAGTGAAGAAGGGCTGGAGATTGAGTTAGTCACCAGTGGCCAATGATATAATCAATCGTGCCTAATTAATGGATTCCATAAAATCCTAAATGATGGGCTTCAGAGAACTTCCAGGTTGATGAATGCGTCCACGTGCTGGGAAGGTGATGTGGCCCAAACTCCACAGGGGCAGAAGTTTCTGTGCTTGGGACCCTTCTGGACCTTGCCCTATGTAGCTCTTCATGTGAAGTCGTTCATTTGTATCTTTTATAATAAACCAGTAATAATAAATAAAGTGTTCCCCTGTGTTCTGTGAGCTGTAAGTTATCAAACCAGTGCCGTGATTTGTAGACAAGTTGAACAGAAGTGTGGATACCCTGGGGGAGCCGCTTCTTGTGATTGGCATCTGAAGTGGAGGGCAGTCTTGTGGGACTGGACCCTTAATCTGTGGGGTCTGTGCTAACCCTGGGTGGTTAGTGTCAGAATTGAATTAAATTGTAGGACACCCAGTGGGTGTCTGCAGAGAACTGGAGAGCTGCTTGGTGTGGAGAACCCACACATTTGATATCGGAAGCGGTGCGAGTAGAAATAGATCATGTTGTACACAAACACACACATATTTACAAACACACACTTCCATTGCCTACAGATTATACTGTTCAGGAGAAATGACACCCACATACTCATCACTTTACTATGTAGTTAAATCCACATCATATGGTACAAGTAATAATTAGAAGACTGTGAGATTTGCTCAAGCATGGAGGAGGTTTAATTCTTTTTGCTCAAGGCTCAAGTGTTGGTGGATGGGGCTGCGCTTTGTTGGTTGGCTGCACTTCAGGTTATGGTCCGACTGGACTTGGCTCTGGGCCGCGAATTGGGCTCACGTTTGCTTCACGAGTACTGTTCTGCGGCCCAGGCAGAAGGGCAGCAGTGATGCGACGGGGGATGTTCTTCTCAGGGCAGTGGCAGAGGGGCAAAGCATCAGTGGAAACATATGCTGGCTCTAAGGCCAGGCTCGGAACTGGTGCCCTGTTGTGTCTGCACACATTTCACTGGATGAATCAAGTCACGTGACTGAACCCCCAGGCAGAGGGGTGCAGAAGTATACTCCTGCCTTGGAGGAGGAAGGTGGGGAGTAGATATTTTTGAACAGCAGAGTCTAAGTTACCCCAGGAGGAAAGCTGAATATATGTGTGTGTATGTATCCCTGCCTCCTAAACACATCGGCACCCATGCAGTCAGGGAAGTCTCTGAAGTGCTGAAAGACAGCGCTTGGACATCCCACATATGTGGACAGGCCAACAAACAGAATCCTGAACAGTGTTCAGCTGTTTCAGCACTAAAGCTTGCCTTGTAGTAACTTCTTCTGCTCTTTATGCTGGCCTCTCCACATTAATTCAGGTCACTATCTGTTAAAAAGTGAGACAAGACAGTGTTTCAAATAAAAATGTTCTCTCTGAAATATTTAAACATGGTTAAAACTACCAGCAAGATGGAGTTGAATGTTTTATGTGATAACTGGTACTCAAATCTTGGTTCCCTTTGGGTAGGAAAGGAGGAACAGTGGTGGTAAAACCTATGCCCTGCGGTTATTACTCAGTCACACAGAGGAATTTTAGGTGGATTCTGTCCCTACACCCAAAGCCAAACACCCATGCTGAGATGTTGTATTATCTCAGTTTTGTTCAACGAGAGAAACGGAAGTTAGAGTTTCTAGTACCTGTGACTCTAAGGAAAGGATTGAGGAAGCGGGAAGGTGTGTTAATATTTGAGGATCTACCACAGGTTAGAGACATTGGCTCAGAGAGGTAATGTAATTTACCTGAGGTCTCACGGTTAGAAAGAGGTAAGCCAGGATTCAAATTCCAAAAGCCTATGTAATGGTGCTTCTTTCCACACTTCAGTGACTGGAAGCTCTCTGTTTACAGAGCAGGTTGTATAGACAGCTCATGTTTGTAACGATGACCTTGTACTGACCTTTGTGCTCATCAGAACTTCTAACAGGACTAATCAGCAATCTCTTGCCTCTGGCAGCGCTTAGGGCCTCCTTAATCTTTTCCAGGCTGGTTCCTTCAACTCCTTCTCAGATGACACAGTATTCACTTTTAGTTACCCTGGTTATCTTTTTTGTAGGCAAACTCTAGCCTTTCTCAGGTAGAAAGGAACCAAAAGCCAGAAGAATCCTCAAAAAGAGAGGCAAGCCCACTTGCTTCATCTTGGTTCTACGAGGACCAGGAGGTGTGGGGAGCCCCTAGTCCATCTCGCTGCACGGAAGTCCCCCGGGGGCAGGGGCTGCATGTGTCCGTGAGCTGTTGGACTCCAGCCCTGGTTTGGATGCTCAACAGAATTGAAATAATCGAGTCTGACATCACTTGCTTCTCTATGGCTGTTTATTAGCCAGATATTTATCACACCACTTAAGGAAGAGACTTCGAAAAGGGAGGGTAAGCTGAGAGGGGACCTGAAGTGATCAAATTCCCCACCTCATTCCCTCGCCCCCTGATGAGTATGTGATGGGAGTTGGTAACCAGTTAGTCCTGGAACATCTCAAGAATATGTTTGCACTGCTAAATAGTCATGGTGTGGATTAAATGTAGGTCCTATGAGGTGTGGATTTATGAATAAACATGCAAGATAGAGAACACAAAGACAATTGAAAAGAAGAAAAATTGCATGCTTCAAGGAAATTCAGTGAGGAAATGAATTTGCTCTCTCTCACAAACACAAAATCTCTGTGGCTTGATTTACACTATATAACAATATATTATCTTGTTTTGGGAAGAGCCTTTCCTGTTTCTCTCGGTGTTTCAACTAGATCCACACCTTTCCATCCTCTTGAGCACGTGACTGCTTGGAGCATCCAGTTTTGAAGAAGTTGTGTTTGTCCTAAATGCAGCAGTCAACACTTCGAAAGGGGATTTTGGCAAAGCTCTATGTCACAGGTCAAATTTGTGCCCCTGTCTCCAATTCAGATGTTGAAGTCCTAACCTCCAGTACATCAGAATGTGACCTTATTGGAGGTAGGGTCTTTAAGGGCTGTGAGGCTGTAATGAGGTCATTAGGTTGGGCCTTAATCCAATACCACTGGTGTCCTTATAAGAAGAGGAGAGTAGGACACAGACACACACAGAGAGGGAAGATGATGTGAAGAGACAGGGGGAAGACGGCCACCCACGAGTCAAGGAAAGAGTTCTGGAACAGGTGGTCCTCTCACAGCCCACCGGGCGACCAGCCCTGTCAACACTTCCATCAGACTTCTAGGCTCCAGACTGTGAGACAATACATTTCTGTTGTTTAAACCTCCCAGTTTATGGTCCTTGGTTACAGCAGCCTGGGCAAATGAGTACACCCCATTCAGAAATACATACGTGCACCAGATAAGAGAGGGAAAGGGAGAAAAGTAGAAAGGGATTAGTTTGGGAGAGTTTGATTATCTCACAATCTGTGTGGATATGATTGTGGCTGGCCTTGCATGTGGAGCAAGGATACTTGATGATGTGTCCTGCATGGGTCATCGCACTGAGGGTTCGGTTTATTTCAAATATATAAGAATATCAATGATCAGCTCAAACTTAAAAATAATTCTACAATGAGGTAATTTTCATTGTTTAAAAAAATTTTGTTTTCATTTGGAATATTGCAGTCCACAAAAGCATGGTGGAGTTGCCAAAGGGAAAAGTGTTTCTTCTTGGTGAGAATTTCCATGTATTTGGCCCTCCTGCCACCTGGTGGAAGCCCCCAGCCCGATACCTTCACAGGGACAGGGCTGGCTGACTGAAGGGAACCCTAGGCCCGCTCAAAGCAGCAGCCGTGAATTCCTTTGGGTGGGGATTTGGTCGGGCTATTTTTTTTCTGCTTCCTGTTAAGATGAACTGCCGGTAGGTGTTATGTCCAGACAACTACCTTGTGGAAGCCCAGAAAAAGCTGCAAAATAGAACGGAGGCTAATCTCCTTGAAGTGGCTTGTCGGGGCTTCTAAGGTCAGTGTGGAGGCGCTGGAGTCCACGGCGCCCCCAGAGCTGAGTGGGGTTGCGGGAGTGCCAGGGCGCCTGCCCTGCCTGCCCCCGCGCACACTGGGAAAGCACAAAAAGCCCTCTGTCCACGGCAGCCTGTGAACTGGCTTTTTTCATCATTGGCGCCGAAGACCCGGCACTCTTAGGTAATAAAGGACACGGACATCGGTCCGGAGGGAGAAGACTCCAATTCCAGAATGTCCCTTTGTCCAGAAACAGCTGTGTGGAATTCAAGACTATCCAAGGATGTCAAGATCACAGGATCTCTTTCTTTCATTGTCTACTTGTTCGTCCCGGCACCACACTGTGCTTCTGCCGTCAGTGGAGCTGCCCGCCACGGTGAAGGCGTGAGACCTTAGGTTAAAGATTCATTCTTTTCTGCGGAGCCTCGAGTCAGTTGTTAACCCTCTCCTTACCTTTCTTTCATTTAAAAATTTTTATTAATTTTTTTGGGAAATCTACATACAAAAAGGTATATA
This sequence comes from Aethalodelphis obliquidens, assembly GCF_003676395.1. Taxonomy (NCBI): domain Eukaryota; kingdom Metazoa; phylum Chordata; class Mammalia; order Artiodactyla; family Delphinidae; genus Aethalodelphis; species Aethalodelphis obliquidens. The sequence continues at coordinate 4,028,871 of NW_020837976.1, forward strand.
AATCATAATGGTTGATTTAAAGGGCAATAAAGCAAACAACACCCATGCACCCATCTTTTTTTTTTTTTTTTTAACATCTTTATTGGAGTATAATTGCTTTACAGTGGTGTGTTAGTTTCTGCTTTATAACAAAGTGAATCAGCCATGCACCCATCTTTAACTTCAAGAATAGATGCTTTCTTCTTTCAGGGATATTATAGTAACATTAGTGGAATCTTATTTCTCTTTGGGATACAATCTTTTGACATGGCTGTGTTATCTAGTCAAGCTATGAGGCTCGGAGGATAATAGGGTTATGAGAATAATTAACTTGGGTGTTGGGATATGTCCTCCCACCGGTGTACCAAATAACAGCAAACAAAGGAATCACTGCAGCCAATCCCTTTGTTAGTTGCACGAATGCATGTAGCCCACTTAAAAAAACAAAGAAACAAACAGTGTCAGTAAGGATGTAACTGTAGATTGATTCATCCATCCATCCAATATTTAATTTATTTGTAATTCATTAATCAAATGCCTATTGCTTGCCTACTGTGTACTAGCCACTCAATAAACAGACCCAACAGGGGTGGGAAGAGGATGGGAAAAAGGGGCAGGAGCAGAGCTCTCTAGAAGAGAAGCCTTCATCCTTCCCCTGAGTCAAAGATTTTTGACCCTTTTCTCACGGACATGAGAAATTTTGACTTGGTCCCAGTAGGCAAATTATAAGTCTCATATTACAAAGTCAGCTGTGTCACTTCTTGGCTCTAACTAATTAGAAAGGTTTGTCTTGTTAGATTCTCAGCTCTTCCACCTCCCCTGCCCCATATTCTTCAATGGAGTACAACCTCAAAAAGGACCCTAACCCACACTGTGCCCGTGTGTATTCTGTTGCTGTCTCAGCCCTAGCAGAGGAGGAGCTCCACTTTCAGCTGGGCCTGGACAGGGAAGTGTATGAACACAGTGACTCTATGCAGTGACGATTCTGGGGAATGAGGTAACCAGCAGATCTTCTGCCCCATGGAAGCTGGGGATGGGATCAGATACAGCTTATGGGGCAAGGAGAGTGGAAGTGGGTTGAATATTATGAGCTCAGGTTTCCCTAGTTTAATGGTTCTCTTTGAGGGAAAAAAGGATGGGACCACATTCTTTGATGTATGTGTTGTGTATTGGGCCCAGTGCTAGGCTTGATATAATTTCATCTTGACCAAGTCCCCCTAGGTAGCTATTCTTCCTATTTTACAGAAGAGGAAACGGAGGCTCTGAGATGTTAAATGTTATGTCCAAGGCTTCACAGCCCAGAAGTGCTGCACCTGTTATTTGAACCCACTCTTCATTCACAATACTGCGCAGCCCCTTTTTTAGGAGTTGACAGCCCTTGATAGCACTCACTGTCCCGGAAAGTGCTATGACAAGTCACCCTGTTTAGCACTATGCGTGGCTGCCTCAGAGGTGCCTGCCCACAACTCTCTGCTGCTCAGGCATGGGGCGGGAGGCAGGGCTGATTCAGGACAGAATGTCAGATTGGTCAAGCTCTCCATTTTCTTAGCCCCCCTCTCACCCTCTTCCTTCTCAGTATTTCCTCCTCTTTGAGGGGTCCAGTGCCCTGGCACAGTGGAGAGTCTGTGAACTTGAGATGGAACCCCAGCTCCACAGCTAACTGTGAGATTTTAGGCAAGCCTCAGTGTCCTCATCTGTAAAGATAACATCAGCGGGGTCTCCCGTGCATGAGAAGTAGACATTCTAGCTACAGATCCTGGCATACAGAGCAGAAACGCACCTCGTGGGACTCACTTTTTCTTACATTTATCCCCTCCTGCATTGCTTGTGGATCCTGTCCTCCCTTCCCACATTAGCACTTCTGTCCAAGGCTGCATCTCCGTGTCTCTCCCCTGATCTTGCTTATTCTTCCCGAAGCATTTGGGACAGTTTGAAGTGTAATGGGCAGCTCCCTCTAGGAACATCATTTCATTTTAAAAGGAATACTCTAGAAATAATAACAGACCAAAGAATGAACCTCTAATGGTGACACTGTGGTAAAATGATGGTTTAATGAAGAAGATATTTGTGGGCAGATGGACCTTTGCTGATTCCTGAAATCTTGATGACAAGCCCTTTGATGCTGGTCCAACACGGGATCCATCCTGTCCTCTGTACCTGGTGCCACATGTGACAGTGTTGATGGAAGTTGGAGAAAATATAACCAAGGAACCATTTTAAATCTGGAGCCCATTTACCCTGCTTTTATACTTTCTCTGTTGCTGTGTTTATTGTATGGTGTGTATGTATTGTATTGTAGGTATCTGTCATTATATTACTAGAGAACTTCAGGCATTAATACAGCTAAAACCATCAAACTAGAGGATTGCCGAAATAGGAATTCATTTCTAGGTAAAATGTTATGTACTTAACAGGTGCTGATATCTTGTAGCTAACTGCTCACTTTACCCCCACCTGAATGGTTATTAGGGCCAAATTACAGTGCATGATCCTTTAGCAATTACTGTGTTTGGGCACATAATGACGAATCTCCGGAAGTGTACATCTTACTGTGAGACCAACCAATCTTTAAACCCATAGACTCCAGATCAATTTCTTTTAACTAGTAAGCAAATAGTGGGGGTTTTTGTGTGTAATCACTCTTGAGAGAAACACAAATGCCTGGAATTGCTTTGGGAAATTAATCACACACAGGCGAGCACGCGCACACACACGCAAAATGCCATTAAAGGCTACAATCTCTGACTTTTCATGATAGAGAGTCTTAAAATTGACTGGAACTTAAGGGACTGTCTAATCTAAGTTCTTCACTTTAGAGTAGAGAAACTGAGGTTCAGAGAGGGGAAGGAAAGCCTGAGTTTTCTCAGCTGCTTATGAAAGAGTCAGAGTAAGAACGTAGGTCTTCTCATTCCTTGTCCAGTGATGCACACGTTCATCCTTCCTCCCTTCCTGTCCTCCTCCCTGGATCCCTCCTTCCCTCTCTCCCAAGTTCAAGTTCAGTTTTCTAGCAGTCTCCTCCTCCTAACCACACACCTGGCTCCCTCACTTTCTTCAGGTCTCTGCTCAGCTGTCGCCATATGCGTCAGGCGGTCCCTGAGCACCCAGCACAGAGTAGCACCTCCACTTCTCCATGACACTTACTCCCCTCTTTACTTTATTGCCTGACTGCTCCAGCAAGAATGGAAGCTCCAACCAGAATGGAAGCTTCATGACAGAAAGAACTTTGTTTTGTTCACTGTAAACTCTGAAGCACCTACAGCAGCGCCTGGTACACAGTAGTTGCTCAGTAAATATCTGTTGAATGAATGGATGAGCATCTACTAGTGACAGGCAGAGGCTGCAGAAACAAGAGTGAGCGTATAGAATGTATTCATCCCTAGTAACGTTTCAGTGTTTTTTTTTGTCAAACCAACTTGATTTGGTTGCTGTGGGACTAGGTTAGTCTCTGAATAGGCTGTGCCTGGCTAAGAGTTTAGGGACGGGATGATCCCCTAGGTAAGACTATGTAGAGATGCAGACCATTGTGCCTGTCCTAAGCATGGGAATCTACATGCCATTCGCTGAATGATTTTTGAATGAGTTTATTCGGAAGGGAAGGCAGAACCGAATTGATGTCTCCCTGGGGAAATTCATAGCTGGGAGCGAAGACTGGTTAGCTCCCAGAGTGGCCACATGATGTCGCTGTTGCTTAAAAATGTAGAGGAGCGAAAACCTTTCTTTTGTGAGGACCAGTTTGTGAAGGAAGTTTCAGGAAGGTGGAAACTAGTTGTTCCAATAAGAGGAACACATCTACGCACTTAAAAGACATTTATAAGCGTAACAACACCTGGCCTATTTCCCAAGGCCACTGTTTTGTGCCTTTATTTTTAATGAACTGTTTTATTTTTGTTTACTATTATTTTTCACTTTACTCAGCAATATACCGAGGGATTTCTTCTGAAGTCAGAGCACCCGTATGTCTAATATCTTATATGCCCTCAAAGGGTTTTAAAATGTAAACATTTCATTGAAACATTATAAAACCCAGATGAATAAAGATGACGTGCTCTACATGGAGGCGTATGATGACCTCAGTTTTCTGTACCTGAGGTCATCTCTGAAAACGGCCACCTGTCAACGTAGATTCCATCTCTCTACATTTCCCCAATCAACGTAGTTTATTTAAAATTTGTCTGTTGTCTGTTTTTTTTTTGCTTTCTTATTATTCTTCCTTTTTGTTTCTTAAAGAATTTTTATCATTTCAGTGATTTATTTTGTTCTTTTAAAAAAGTTCATTCCTCACATTTCCTGGGTGTACTTGTTGTGTGTGTGTGTGTGTGTGAGACCCTGTTCCACGTACTGCAGAAGACAGAAAGTCGATGAGCGTATCATCTCCATATTTAAGGCTCTTGCAGTCTTGTAAGGTTGTAGGACCAGCTCATAGGAATAATAAGCTGAATGGTTCATGCGTGTCTTCCTACACCTCAAACCTTGTGCCAAGCTCTTTACCTGTATCTCATTTACCTCTCATGACACCTCTTGTTAACCCCATTTTACAGGTGGGAAAACTGAGGTTTAGGGAGGTTCAATAATTTACCTAAGTCTAAACAACTATGTATGCTGGAGCTGAGATTTACATTCTGGTACGTTTGGCCACAGAGCCTGAACTTTGCAGATTTTCAGTAATATTAGGCAAAATGAGGTAAATATTTAAAAAAATAGGCATTCAGAGTGCTGTGGGAATTCCTGTCTGGAGAGGTTCCATGGAAGAAGTGGCATTTGAGATTGGCTTTGAAAGAGGAATAACGTTTCCCCTGAGAGATGAGAAGGGAGGGTCAACCAAACAAAGGTTTAGTTCTTGCTCATGATATCTCTACAGGATAAACCGGCAGGGGGTCCTGGTTCCACGTGTTGACATAGGGACCCCGGCTGGAGGGCCTCTGTCTGTAGCTGCATGAGCAGGAGAAGAGAGAAGGTTATGACGTTTGCCTGGTTGTGATTCACATCACTCTGCTCGCATTTCATTGGTCAGGACTAGTCACATGGTCTTGGAAATATAGGACTGGGAAATATAGGGAAGAGATGGAATGTTGGAGATGGAATAGTCTCTACTATTGTGCTGCTTCCCTGGAAGTAGGGAAGACATGCATTGTTATCCAGATTTAACCAGTGGATAGACTTGGACACAGAACAATGAACTGACTCACTCAAGATTCCATGGTCACCTTGGTCATAGCTACCAAGAGAGGGTGGGATAGGCAGCTATTGGTGTGACTTTATTTTAAGAGCCTCCTCTCTCCTTTCCCATGTCTGGCTTTCCTCCCATGACTGACTGAAAGAGATAGGAATTCTGTAATTTCAAATGGGTTTCTTTGGCTTAAGCCCTGGATCCTTTGAAAATTAAAATAGTCTTTAGAGAAATATCCTCTTAATCCTGAACCACAGGTTCAAGTCTCTTTTGGAATGATGGGATAGGGGTGGGGGGGCAGGTTTCTAGTACAAATAAAGAAACAAGCAAGCAAATAAGATTTTTAAAATGACACTCATTCGCCTCTCAAGCTTGGTATTTCTCAACCTTTTCCAGGGGAAGATCAATTTGTAGGAGGGCATATTTCTCTCCTCTACCAGGGGTACCTCTGTACAAACCTATCAACAGTGCTGTGAAAAATAGTCTAACGACTGACCCATTGTTGTCTGCGGTGAATGGAGCATTTGCTTGTTTCAAGTGACATACTAGGTAACTCTCTTCCAAACAGCAGGGTGCTTACCCATGTGAAAAAAAAAAAAAAAAAAAATGAAAGGAACAGCCAGATTTGGTTACTGTCGGAGCCACATGATTCAGAGATATCCTTGATAATGACAGTTGCACAGCTGGATAATTAATCAAAGTATGAGGAGAATATAGAGCACGGTAATGCACACAGCTCCCTCTGGTCTCCACGGGATCAGGCCATCATCTGTTTATTCTCCTTTGGAATGGCTTGAGATTATTCAATTATTCAATAGCTTCCCTCCTTGCTGTGATGGGATATATGGTTTTTAATTGGCACCAGGGTCTTTCAGTTCCTATGAACTTTGCTAGTCACTCTTGTGATTCCAGTCCCCGGAAGCCTGAATGTTTATCTTTATCTAGAGCTGGGCCCAAACAATGCACCTGGAAGCACTGATCAGCTTCTAAAAAAGCAGTTCTGCCAGGCAGTTGGTAGCAAGATCATGACAAAAATTTGATTTTGGTCTTGTACTTTTTTCTTCCTACCTGCGTTTTTCTTGGCATAGAAGATAGGATTAAAAAGTAATCTATATTTAACATGAAATTTCTCTGCCATTATGGTTAGTTTTGTAAATGCTGTCTTTTCCTAAGGATAAAGTTTTAGGTTTTAAGTCAGCTGGTGTATAAATATTTGCCCATCATGGTGTTTCTTGGAAGTGCTTTCTGAAAAAGCGATTCAGTATTTCTAATATATAAAAACAATGTTTTTTCAAACTTTGGAGAGAGATTATTCTGTTTGTTCAGGGACATTGATTAAGAAATAGGTTACCACCTATTTTAGGGCCTTTGAACATAAAGTTACAATGAAATCTCATTAAGTGGTGAATTTTTTGCCCTCTTTAGTGGAATTTTTCTCCTTGAGTGCAGTTTTCAACCTTCTATATTAATTAACTCAAAATTTTTTTTTCCAGCTCAGTCCCTGAATCGCTCTGTCAGACCATATTCCTAACAAACACTTTCGTGCTAATACTTCACGTTACTCCTCTGCCTGATCATTTTAAGAGTAATAACTTATCACAAGTCCAACAACATGCTCTACATTTCAAGGCCCTCCCTAACTTGACCTCAGCAAATGACCCTGCCTTTTTTTCTTGCTGCCTTTTCAGTGTATCTCCTTCATCTTCTTGTCATCAACGTGAGGCTCCCAGAATGCAGCATCTGTGACCCTGGGAGCTCGTTAACATGCAGAATCTTAGGAGCCACCCAGCCCAGCTGAGGAGAATCTGCACTTTAATGAGTTCCTGAGAATGTTCCAGAGAACATTCCTTTGAGAAGCCAGGCTCCTGTAGCTTCTGGCCACCTTCTTGCCTCCATGCCTTTGCATACACTGTTCCCTCTGTCTGAAATACCATCTCTTCCTCCCTCCACTTAGGTCAACCTCTATTCATTTTTGGGGGGCTAGTCAGTTGAGCTTTCACTTTCTTCCTTATACCAGGTTATGATACATTTTTAAATTAAGTCTTATTTTGGAGTTAGTTTTTGAAAACAGATCATAAGACAAAAATCACATAGAGTCAAAAGTATCCTTGAAAACATTTTAAGTTGCTCATCAAATGTAGCACAGATGTCTTAGGGTATCTTATTCTGTCTGTTAACACATCTACACATGGTCACAGTTTCCTCCCAAGTCAGACACTTTGCTGTTTCATTGGTTAAATACCAGGTATATTGAACGGCTTGTGTTTAGACATCACATTGTATAGAGAGTATGTCTCCCCCACCTCCAAGTGTATATAGTTGAACTTCCATAAGCTAAATGTGTGTAAGAAGTAACTCCCCTGAAGTCAGGTCTGAGAGATGTTACCACTTGTTTTTATTGCCATGTTGAGTTGGATCTGGTCAGAGCAAACATGAACTCTTAGGACTATTTAGAAAAATATGTTTTGGATTCTTCCGAGTTAATTGTGAACCATTCCCTTTGCATTAAAAAAAAGGAACCCAAATACTCAGTGCACTAAAAACTAAGAGAAAAACATTTTCTAAATTAACCATGAGGTTTATTTGTAATGGGAGAGAATCTGTATATAATAAGGAAACAAAACAAGAAGAAAGAGAAGGAGGAGGAAAAGGAAAAAAATCCCTGCATAAAGTTGTAACAGAGAAAAAGACATTTTAGGTAGATTAATGTTGCCTGATAGGAACTGATTAATGTCCCCTCAAAAGTCCCATGTTGAAGCCCTAACCCCCAATGTGACTGTATTTAGAGATAGAACCCTTAAGGACGTAATTAAGTTTAAATCAAGTCATAAGAGTGAGGCCCTTATAGGACTGGTGTCCTTATAAGAAGAGGGAGAGACCACAGCTCAGTTAATATCTCTCTCCCCCTCTCCTTTTCTCTCTCTCTCCATCTGCACAGAGGAAAGGCCATGTGATGAAACACTGAGAAGTTCTCAGCAGCCATCTGCAAGCCAGGAAGAGAGGTCTCACCAGAAACCAACCTTGATCTTGGACTTCCAGCCTCCAGAACCGTAAGTAAATACATTTCTGTTGTTTAAGCCATCGACTCTCTGGTATTTTGTTATGGCAGTCGCGTGGTATTTTGTTATGGCGGTCGCGTGGTATTTTGTTATGGCGGTCGCGAGCTAAGACATTCGTTAACTGAAATTAACATTCGTTAATTCTGTCCTGAAGACAGAATGCGTCGATGTTTTCACCTGAGGTCTCATTATTTTGCCTGTGCTAACGGTATAACTGCAGTGTTATAATTCATTGTGCGGCTATTGTTCTATCTGTCTCAGAAATTGCTTCCTGCTTGATAACATTTGTGAGCTGAATGGAGTAAAATGACTTACTTATTCTTATAACTGTTTAGATTCTAGTTAGCTGCTGTCTCCAAATATTTCCCAGTGCGCTCAGGGTTTTCAAGTGGATTGAACTACCTAGGTCCTGAAAAAAAGTGATATTGAAATTGAAATCCATAGTTTGCTATGGTAATGATGTTATTGTAGCAGAAGTATGGTGGGAATCTTAAATAGTTGTTGCTTGTCTTCTTTAGCTAATAAAACATTCTTCCAGTAAATTAGAGCCATACAGGTGGGAGTCTCCTCCTACAATATAGCCTTCTCAGTGAGGTGCTGCGTTCAGAGCTCACAGTCTCTTTTTCCTTTAATGAAGAAAAAAAGACTGTAGGAGGTAAAATTCAAAGTTGCTAAAGTTGAAATTTAAGAGAAGTGGAAAATGTGGACCCGAGCGTGCTCTTCCTCTAATGAGGAATCCCATCCAGCATTCAGGATTAATGATGAGAAGCGGCCGTCTAAGGAACTTTTGTCAGCTTATGTTTGGTGCATGTACACCTGTTAATGTTGTGTATTTCACAATATTCGGCATCTAATATCCATGCCTGTCAGAGGGCTGAACAAATATTTCACTAGTGTTGTTTTATGGTGGGGTTAAGGTGCAGTGCGGGATTTATACAGCTGGGGGGCCCTTAGATTCATTCTCTCTAAATAATGTTTTGTTTCTTTCTTGGTTTGAAATGTGTCCAGGTAGCCATACTGCCAGGGAAAATCACTTCAAGCACATACATGAACATTTTTGTTAAGCATAACATTTCGCTACCCTCTGCTTCTTGAATTAAAGAAATGTAAGACCCAGACTTTGGTTGTTTCAAAAGTATCAGTCTGATTGGGGCCACATGATGGAGTGGAGAGAGCTTTCTGAAAATCAGGAGGTTGGGGTTTTAATTCCATTCCTACTTCTGACTACCTACGTGTGACGCTTAATTTTATGCATCAACTTGGATGGGCCACAGTGCCCAGCTATGTGGTCAAACATTATTCTGGATATCTATATATTGGGTGTTTTTGGATGAGATTAACGTTTACATCAGTGGACTTTGAGTAAAGCAGATTTCCCACCATAATGTGGGTGGGCCTCATCCAATCAGGTGAAGGCCTGAATAGCACAAAAGGCCAACTTCCCCAAGCAAGAGGGAATTCTGTCAGTAGGTGGCCTTCGGACTTGAACTGCAGTATTGAGTCTTCTCTGGGTTTCCAGTCTGCCAGCCCACCTAGCAGATTTTGGACTTGCCAATCTCTGTAATCACATGAGCCAGTTCTTTAAAATCAATCTCTTTCTCTCTCTATGCACATCCTATTGGTTCTGCTTTTTGGAGAGGCTTGACTAATACACTGTGTAATTCTGGTCTCATCCTTTCTCCTCTCTGAGGGTCAAGTGTGCCATCTGTAAAGAGAGGAAATAGCACTGTATAACCTCTGAGGTCTTCTAGAGAGAAAACTTTTAAAAACCTGCTAATTTTGAAATGTAAACTTTTTATAAAGAGTAATGAAAGTAAATTCCAGAGGGACATTAGGTAAAAATACGAAGACACCTCCTCATTTCTGACATTTTGTTTAAGATTTAGAGGCCATTTGGTAAGTATCTGTGATGCTAAAATACACAGATCTCAGTATAGTTGCCCAAACATGAGACATTCTGGCTGAGTCCTGCTGCCAAGGCTGTCTCTTTGGTCACAGTCCTACCCTCCCACCCATCACCACCCTGTGGGAATTCTGCTGCTCTCTATGAGCATTGGTACCCTCCAGGTGCAGGCTCAGACCTCCCAGTTCCTGAGCCAGGCAAGAGGACCAAGGCAAGAGGAGCATCAGTTGATCAGACCCCAGCTGGTGTCCAGGCTGGTCACAGCCAGCCATTCCATCACCACTGCTGTTTGCCGATTGTGTGATGATTTCTTTGATTCTTAATCATTTTCCCTGGCAGCAAAATGAACCCATATTCATTGCACGATAGCACGAAACAGAAGAAAAAAAGTCACCCATTGTAGGCCCTAAAGATAATCCCTATTCACATTTGATGTATTTTATTCCTTCTCTAATCCAGGTAATAATACAATTTAGCTTTCCTAGCCCTCCCTCTGGAGGATCATCTTGTTCTAGTGTAATTGCCGTGAGGAGTATTTCTTCATTTCCAGTCCTGGATCAGTTAGGGTCACCAGGTATGGGTGTGCAGGTTGCACACTGCAGAGTCTGGAAGGCAACTCATCTTTTCACTGTTGATCCTTTAATTTTCTAATAATCCCACCACAGGCTTTGTGTTTAATGGATTTTCCTGAAGGCTTTCAATTAATGCAGGGGACTTAGATTATATCCCTGCCCAGAACAGAGAATCAGTTAAAACTGAAGATTAGACGCCACTGTGTTTAAACATTCTAAACAAGGGACTGTTTCTCTCAGGCTGCTTGTTACTTATGCCTAAACTTCTCGTCATATTCCTGGGACCAGTTCCTGTCCACTTCTCTTCAGCTAGGACCTCAAAGCTCTAGCTCCTTAGGAGAAAGTTCTAAAATTCCAGTTACTTTGATATAGGGAACATTTTAATTCTTCTTCTAATCCTATCTTTTCAGACCATGTCCAGGGTACCTTACTTTTCACAACCAAAGAAAGGCCCAGAAAAGTGTTATCTTAAAAGATTGGGGGGACTTCCTTGGTGGCGCAGGGGTTAGGAATCCACCTGCCAATGCAGGGGACATGGGTTTGAGCTCTGGTCCAGGAAGATCCCACATGCCACAGAGCAGCTAAGCCCGTGCGCCACAACTACTGAGCCTGTGCTCTAGAGCCCGCGGGCCACAACTACTGAGCTGTGTGCCTAGAGCCTGTGCTCCACAACAAGAGAAGCCACCACAATGAGAAGCCCGCGCACCACAACAAAGAGTAGCCCCCGCTCGCCACAGCTAGGGGAAGCCCGCACGCACCAACGAAGACCCAATGCAACCAAAAATAAAACAAACAAAAAGATTGATTCCCTCTCTAAGACAAATTCTCTACCCTCCTCTGTGTGCGTGTATAGATACTCAAAGTGAAAAAAAGGCAGTGTTCTTCAGTTTTTAAATTGGTTTTCATTTTCCTCTCATGTTTGCCTATTTGCTCATGGCAGAAAGTTGGTAAACTTGGCCTGAATCATTGTTTTTGGGATATGTGCACATCAAGCTTTAAATTGACTACCAGGGTTGTTTCATAGTGGTTGGGGAGGATCCATGGGCTGGCCCTCGTGCTGTCTTTGGGAATTCTTCTGGCTTTTTCAAAGATGTGTGTTGTCTCTGCTGTTGTGTCATTAGAGTGAACCATGAGGTACCAGCTGGTGTGACTCAGCGGTACTCCTTTCGGTGTTGGCAGGGTTGGGGGTCCTCCTTTCGCTGGCTCAGCCCCACCTCAGCTCTGCCGTGCTGCAGATCCCCTGAGGCTTGGCCACCAGCCATTCAGGAGCCGGCCTAGCCTTTTCAGTCCTCAGCTCCACTCCGGGGTCACTTTGCAACTCCTCCTGGCCGGGATGCTGGCCATGATTTGCATCCTCCCCTGGGAGCATGCAGGAGCATCTGGAGCATGGCTCCTGTGTCAACCTGAAGCCCAGGGAGACCCAAGGCCCTACTTCCTGATCTTGCTCTATATGCCACACTGCAATTTGGGTCCTTCTGTGGCTCCTGGGTGGGCACGGGGATGCCCAGGGACTAGGGTGGCCAGATTTAGCAAATACAAATACTGGATGCCCAGCTAAATTAGAATTTCAGATAAACAATGAATAGTTTTTAGTATTATTAAGTATGTAATGTTTGGGACATACTTACACTCAAAATTATTTGTTGTTAATATGAAAATAAAATGTAACTGGGAATCCTGTATTTTATCTGGCAACCCTACTAGGGACCCAAGGGGACAAAGGGGTTCAACCTCTCCTCCGGTTTCCTTTCTCATTTCCTTTGCATGGAATGAAGGTCTGCAGGCAGGCTCTGTAGTCTGATGAGTTCCTGCTGACTTTGCCCTTCCCATTTGAGAATTTTTGTTTTAAATCTAAGCTTATTGATAAATTAGGGTTATATTGGAAAGAGTTTTATATCGACATCCTTTTCATTTAGCACAGTAATTTTTTCCAAAGCGTGATTTTTAATGGCTCATGAATTTCACGTATGGCTTGATTTTTGACTGGGCTTATGATGTTTTAATTCAGAAGTGTTTATTGAGCAGCTCTTATGTGCTGAAGTATTGTTTTGGTGGTGAACAAGTCAGAATAGACCTTCTGTGGCAGTCAGGAAGACAGACAATAGAGATAAGTAAGTTTCAGCTCGTGATGGGTGCTATGTGGACCACAAACCAGTAAGAGTGACAGTATGGGGTGAGAATGGGAACAGTAGATGTGCCCACCACCTTTGGCCTCAATTGATTGGTTCAGGGAAAGACACATGATCGAAACTGGGCCAATAAGAATCTTTCCTTGGGCCAAGAGTGAGGTCCAGGTAGTCTGTCTGAGAGCAGCATTTGCAAGATGCAAAATTCAAGCACTGGTGGTGGCTGTGTTTACCGTTACATAAAGAAATAAGTGGTGAGAGAGAATAAAGACATCATGCAGATAAAAGCGGTGATGAGGGACAAGAGTCTTGGAGGTGTTTTAGTTTCTGCGTTCAGATGTTCCTGATACCCTGGGCTCCCACCCTCCCCCACCATCTCCCTGCCTTTCCAGTTTGGGTATTCAGCCCTTCCTGAAATCCTGTGAGTCATAAATTATATTTTTGCTTAAGCTGTTTGATTTGAATTTCTATCATGATAACCTGTAGTCCTGACTAATATTAAATGGAAACACAATAGAGAAAATAATTTATAACAGCTATCCATACCCAGACCCATCCAGGGTTCTCTCTGTCTACCTCCGTGTGCTAAAGATAACTTGTCTCTCTCTCCCTAAATGTTTCTACTTCTCCATACATCATTATTAATCCAAATGGATCCTCAGATTCAGAGAAATGAGTGGGTTTTTTTTGTTTTAACAAATCTTTTCAAAGACTTCAACTTAGTTTTCACAGAAACAACAATTCTACTTCTTTTCCTGTTTACAAGTCATATGGTGTACATGTGCACGATATAAACATATTAATAACAAACACACAGACTCTTCCTGGCATTCTGCTACAGGAGTGTGTAGCCTCTTGGCCTCTGGGCTTCAGCATGCCATGGTGAAGCATTTTTATTTTAAATCTATGCTTATTTATAAATAAATAAGGGCATCAGTGAGAATGCTTTACAGAGAAAAGTCAGCGGGGGGAGGATGGTTAAAAGAGCTTCAGCTGTATCTGACCCTAGCCTGGACTTCCCATCGCTGTGCAGTTCTCGTGATTTCTAGATTTATGATGGTGATAACTCTGGGGGCCCCACCATCAGACTTCCTGCCTTCCTGGCCTCTCCTGAGAGGCCTCTGGCCATTTCCCAGTCTCTCTCGTCTTCATTTCCAGCTTCCTATTCTCCTCTGGGTGGTGCTGGTGATCTGAAGGCAGAACCCACTCTCTCTGGACTGGCCATCTACTGGGGCAGCTGTAGAGGGGGCCCAGTGTAGGGATGCCATCCTCTGTCTCCCTACATCTTCATTAAAATCCACTATTCCTTGCATGAGTTGTTTTTGATTTTCTGCAAAGAGAGAAGAGGGCAGAGCCCATATCTGATATTTATGAGATGTGAAGGGGATGGGTGTGGGCAGAAGAGGTAGGTGGTAGGTTGATCCATACATTGAACTAACCAATGGAAGCAGGGGCTTAGGGCAAAGGTGACTAGTAATCCATAGGAGCCCTGGGGTAGACAGTGAACTTCTTACAAGTATGAAATGGGAGTTGAAGACATCTCCTCTAGAGCTTAAGAGGTATGGAAACCCCAATAGTAGCTGATTACCTAGGATAAACTAAATTTCTTTCCAAAATACATTCTTTTTCCCTGATATCATCATTTTAATTCAGGCCTAGAGACTTTAATCAGACAGTAATCTGAATTACGGTCCATCTTATCATTTACCCTCAAAATTATTATGTCTCTTCTCTCTGGTTAACTAAAGAATAAAAGCCCATCCAGAATTAAACTGTCATCAGCGACAGTGTGGTTAGAATCAAACTGCATTAATGGGTTTCTTTTTCTTTATTAGTTCTTTAGTGTCCACAAAATTGCCCCCACAAGTATACGCTGCCTTGAAGCATTCATGTTTGGAAAAACATGGTAGGCATGTTTGCAGTTCATGACCAGCCTGTGCTCAGTTCTTTAAAAGCGCCCTTTGGTCCTGGCTGGAAGAATGGGCCTTGTGGCCATGTGTAGACCAGATGGCCTAGTTTCCCCAGCCTTATTGGATGAGGGGTAGATACCTGACCCATGCTGAGAGAATCAGATTCTTTCTCTCAAAATACTTACTATAAAACTCTGAAACAGCTCAGGCAGTGGTGATTGCTGGGATGGAAGGTCTTAATGGTTCGGGGTCCTGGACAGCCATGATACTGCACTCATGAGAGAAGAGAATCTGTGTGGGTGAATCGGAGCAGTGTGGAATTTTATGGGAAAAGGTATTTTCTTCTCAGAATGAGGGAGGCAGTAAAATTAGGAATCAATTATGTGAGCAAATATGGTATAAGTTAAAAACATGCCCTTCTTAGGAGGCAAGCGTGTGGATAAAGATATTATTATAAAATATCTAATAATAAAGGGTAAAAATGACATTTGGCTATTTTTGAGATTAGGTACTGCATTAAAAAAAACTTTAAACAGTGTCTTGTATGCAGTCAGTAGATTCATAAAGTTAATTCTAGAACGGAGTATTTAGTACAGAGATCATCCAGTACTACAAGGCCAAACCTCACCCATGCCCACCACTTATGGTTAAACTCCTTAATATGGCCTCATGGGCTTCTGTCACTGGGACCAAAATTTTCCCTTCCAGCCTCACCACTCATTCCCCCTTTGTGGGCATTCTGTATTCTGCTCACACTGGGATACTTGCCATTTCTTGAACATGCTGTATATTTTGTCCTGGGTCTTGGAAGATGAGTCTTGGCAGAAATGGTAACGTGGGTAATGAGAAAATAAACTCAGAGTTGGTCCAAGTCAAAAGCTAAAAGCTGACCCCTATTGTGGGCTCAGTTGGGAGACAGAAGTGATTAGCCTAATAAGCAGATCCGGGTTCCAAGGAATGATTTTAGGCTAAAACCACAAGGGTGTCCTCTTGAACCTTAAGATACTTCTGTTTAGATAACAGCACATACACCTCATTTTCTACATATAATCTGCATAACGCAGGAGTGATATATTTTGAAAAATCCATAAGAACAATCAGTTCCTTGCTGCTAACTTAATTTTTGCTTTGATGGGCCAGGATTGAGGTATCTATCATTCTCTTGTCTATCCGTTCTCCCAGGTCATTTTTGTCAGCTGTCTGATCCTCTACACCAGCTTGACCTTCACTTCTTCTTGGGATGCTGGTGCTACTCACTCTGAGCTTACTAGATGGTTCTAAATAGCCTCTTTCCAGTAGATCCTCCCATTCCTGACCTGCTGTGAAATTGCCAAGCTCTGTAGCTCTTCAATTTCCTCTTTTATTTGAGTAGATCTCCACAGACATTTAAAAAGGACACGCAGTCCTTTCAAAGCTGTGTATCCAGTTTCTAATTTACTACTTAAGACCTACACTCTGGGTGAATGTGACAAGCTGAGTTCTCAGCCCTCAACAAATTTTAGACAGCATTTTAAACAGCCCTCCCTACATTGGGGATTAATAACTGTGCTTCCTTTTCTAAGTAATCATTTATTTGTAAACATTAATGTGTGTAGTATTTTGGCCACTAAAAAATTTTTTGTTCTGGAAGTATATTAGAAATACCTGAGTAGTATAATATTGAGATAGATTTGAAAATGAACATATTTTTCTGAAGGGAGATGAGGCTGAAAGAAAATGATTTACTCCAGAATTCACTGAATCCATAGTTAATTATGTAGTGCCTTGTGACAATTCTCCTTTTGTTTATTTCTTTGTTCATTCACCTGTTCATTCATTCATTCATTGAATATCTCTACCCATCGCCTTCTGGGCATTAGAGGTATCCCTGGACCCACCGGGGGTGTAATACCAACAACAACAATAACAACAAAAGCAATATAATAAGAGATGGTGTTTGTTGAGTTCTTATTATGTGCCACACATACACTAATTATTTTAGATGCATTATAGCAATTTATCCAAACAACCCCATATCACAGATGGGAAAGCACCATTACCTGATAGAG
Source organism: Aethalodelphis obliquidens (assembly GCF_003676395.1). NCBI lineage: Eukaryota > Metazoa > Chordata > Mammalia > Artiodactyla > Delphinidae > Aethalodelphis > Aethalodelphis obliquidens. Next base: position 4,045,635 of record NW_020837976.1, read on the forward strand.
ATTAAGTAACGTGACTCAAAGTCACACGGTTAGGACATGGGAGAGCTGGTGCCTGACTCCAGAACTCTTACCTTCCACCAGCATATACTCATCTGAATAGGACCAGCTCAGGGCCTGAAATAAGCCCGAGTCCCTTTAACACTGACCTGACTGGGTCTCGGCCATTAGCCTCAGCAGCAGGTCACTTTCTCCAGCACCTGTGAAGGTCTAGGGCAAAGGTGTACACTCAGGTCTTAGTTTCTTCTGACTTGCTGCCTGCTCTGGGTTATGGGGCCATTAGACCCCTCTATTCCAGTGCTGATGCTGTACTCAAAAGCATTTGCTGATTTGACCGTCTTTGTGAAAATGTCCAGACAAGGTTCATTCATTTTCTGAGCTCCGCCTTTTTTCTTATCCCATGAAATGATATCAGCTCTTGCACACTTAACATCTGGACTTGGAAACTATCAGGACCCTGAAAAAGCATAGGGCAGCTCACTGTGGAGATAATTTCCAGTTTCTATTAAAATTCTCACTTTCTTTAGTTCATTGAGTCTGGAGACAAAGATGAAGTCAGTGTATCAAGGTGAAGGGTTATCATCAAATACTGAACCTGTGGCGGATTCTCCATATTCTGAGCCAGATTTCACTATTCTCTTCTCTCCTCCTCAAAGTTAATAAAGCATTTCTGCCCTTTCATTTCTTCCTTAAAAATCTTTTATACTTAGAAAAAAAAAAATGAGTCATGAGAGAGTGTTATCCACAAAGAATGTGTAAGACTAGACCTAGTTGGGGAAGGTACGTTAATTTGGTGAGGGAGTGTCTTTGAGAGGACTGAATCTATATCTAGTAAATCATGAATGAGATACCGAGTGACTGTTGATGGATTGTGTAAATTTATTGAGAAAGGCAGAGAAAAGCCTAAATTTAAATTTAGAATAGAAAGAATTAAACATTTAGGATGGCTTGGTCTGTTCAGACTGCTGTGATAAAATATGAATGAATAGGTGGTTTATAAAGCCAACAGAAATTTATTTCTCACAGTTCTAGAGGCTGGAAAGTCCAAGATCAAGGTGCCGACAGTCTGCGGCAAAGAGAACTGAGCAGATCGGCAAGGCGGATCTGAAGAGAGAGACTTGGAAATCCAGCTTATTTAGTTTCCGTGGGGCCCAGCTACACCTTTACCACTACCTCTATTACTCTTGTTGCTGTTAGTACCAGTTAGCCTTTTTAAGTAATTACCATGTTCCAAGCACTAGGCTAATCTTTTGACGTGCGTTTGATAGTCTCCATAGCCGTATGACCGGGGCACTCTTATTATCTCCATTTTATATGTGAAGAAACTGAAGCTCTGAGGCGGCAGGTGAGTTACTTCAGGACACCAGTTAGTAAATGACATAAGAACTTGAGGTAGGCTGAACTCTTTGCAAATGGGCCCCATAATATTACTCCACATCCTTAAAATATCCTTGTGATAAACTGGCTTTGTCGGGTACCTGTTCCTTACAGCCAGCAGATACCTTAGGTGGCTGGCTAATGGAGCTCAGACTGGAGGCAGCAGGGTGAGGTAGTTCTCTATCTTTCTATTATTATATAAAACTGCAGGCATTTTAAATAGAATCATAGCAAAATAAGCCATCTCTTGAAAATGTTCAGAGTTAAACGTCTACGTAAGTGTTTTGGTTTGAATATTCATTTCTTGAGTTGTATGAATAAAATGAGACATCTGCCCTTTGTGAGCATCTGAGCTCTGGCCAGAGAAGCAGGAGTTGGGTGGGGCTGGTACAGAGTTAATACAAAGAGTGCACACATACACATGCACACCGAATACTGTCTGCAAATTCAATAAATCCTACCCTCTGTGCACACGTGGACCATGTGTTCTAAATATATGTAGAGGTAGTTAATATCAACAAAAGAAAGATTCATGTAAAGTAGTCACTGAATTCATACTAGCTTTTTGTCGTATGTTGTCTATATCTACAGACACTCTGGGATTATATGTCTTGCCTTTTTACGAAATTTAAGTAAGTAGATCCTCATAATCAAAGGTTGAGAATCACTATTGTAAATTATGCCAGAAGAGTAACTGAGTGTTTATAACGGGAAGGCAGACGAGCAGCTGTCACTCACATGTCCTATACACAAGGCAGCAGCTCTTACTGCTAAGAACACTCTTTGTGGATAATCCCGATAGAGCCTCACACCCTCAATAGGGTGACCAAGAAGCCACTACCAACCTTTTGGGGTTAGCCTGTGAGATACTGCCTTTTTTTGTTTAGAAAAGGAAGAACTCACGTTCAGTGACCATCCCTTTGTATTTCCTAGGGTCCAGAAGGAGCATTGAGGGTCAAGACCTGACGTGTCTTGCTTATCTGGCTATGTGTCAATGTTCTTGGTTTAGCAAATCTGGGGCCTTTTTCGTTTCAGCTTGTCAAGTCGGTAAAACAAAACTCAACTCTGTATATGTAAACTCACATTGTTGAGCTTCTGTAGAGAGCAGGTAAGTGGAGGAGTAAATGTTACGGCATGATTGAAATTTTAAGTCTTTGAACTCCCAAAGCAACAGCAATCCAGTCCCCCCTCCCTTCAATTTTTGGGTTATTAGTCTCATCCCGTTTAAAAATAACATAGACTGTGGCAAGGTGGTGTGGAAGTTCTCTGGAGCTTTAGTCACGAATGACCTCATCTTCAAATGGTCAGTGATAATAAACAAGAAGAAAGGATTTCCAAGGGGGCAGAGCATGAATAAGGGAAGATTTTAAAATTAATTTTTCAAGTTAATTAAAATGTCCGAAAGCACAATAAAACTGCAGAAAACCTGGCAAGGGAATGGCAGCAGGCCTGATTAATGCAAGTCCACCGTCTTCTGAGGGTAATAGTAATAATGATGAGATTATGGTTATGGAAGAACCTGCTAAAGAGAAATATGATGTATGTGGAATACAAACTGCGTCCCAGTTACTATTTTATGGTGCACAATGGATCTTATTAAGGAGGAATAGCTGCAAGAATTACCACCGAATTGCTCAATAAAAGTATTGTGTAATTAACATGCTGTAGCAGCTGGAGCAATGCCTCCCATTGATATTCCATATTCTCCATTCATTTCCAGTTTGCTAAGGGGGTGTGAGTTCTCACTAAGACTGTCTGTTTATCCAGTCACTCAGCAAACATATATTGAGCAGGGCACTGTGCTAGGAGATATGAGGGCATGATGATGCATAAGGCACTGCTTTTGCTCTCAGGGGGCTTCTGATCAAATATGGGAGTTAAGATATGAATGCAACGAACTCCACTACAAAGCAGATTGTCTCGAAACCTCCCATTGAGAGGTCAAAAGAGAGAGAAATTACTTTTGGCAAAAGGGATTTAATAAAGGCCCTGGAGAATATATAGCACTTGAGAAGGGCTTTGATTTTGATGTTGGTAACGATCATAATAATTTTCTACTTGTAAGTTCTTAAATTTTGAAAAAAACTAAATGGTATGTAATGTCACTTAGGCAAGTAGGAAACTATGGAAGAATATCTGGGGTGAAAAGTGTTGTTCAAGTAAATAAAGGGGGAGGGGCTAAACTTATGGGATGTGTTTTGTGAAAACAGAAAGGAGAGAACTGTTGTCAGTAACACTGTGGAGACAGAACTAATAAAACCTGAATGAAGGAAAGGAATAGGTCAAAGATGACCACAGACTTTTGAGTCTGGTTTACTAGGGGGATGCCCTGATGAATGCCAACCACCTGGTGCATGACAGAGCATTGGGAAAATAATGATGGTGTGTTGGTACAAAGACGATGTACCTGGAGAGGGGCTTCTCCATCATCCAGCTGAGGTTCACGCCTAGTATGAGGTTGAACTTGAGTTAACGCCTCTTACATCCTGTGATAATACAGGGTTTATGCGCTATACTAGAATATGCTTGTGACATGAGACACATTGACATGGAATAAGATGTTCCTCGGGCAGGTGTAGAAGATGATTCAGACATCACCCGTTTAGGCATCAATGTATTTCAGGATCACTTAGAATGACAGCTGAGCTTTTCTGTCTCCAAGGTGGAGACAGTTGGCTTAAGCTCAGTCCTGAGGCCCTGGAAGGATTCTGGGCTCACAGTCATGGGATACAACTGTTTTGTAGCTCAGATTTTATAAGGTTATCTTCAGTTCTCCTTTTTATTTTCTTTAGCACCAAAGAAGGCATTCCAGCCTTCCTTTTTCATTGCGTTTCCATTCTTTCCGGCTATATTTTCCTTCTCCAGCTGCCTTTACTTCTGGCATCAGAGCTGATGGGCCAGAAAGTGTTGAAGTGTGGAAGCCAGTTAATTTTCCCAGAGTGTGGTGAAGCAGAACCACTAACATGGAAATGAAGAATTGCCAAGAAATTTGAGCTGGGGTGGGTTATAGTCTGAAGGCTCAAATTCAATACTAGGCTCATAAACTTAGTTCATTTTCAGCTCCTCTGCCTCCTCAGCCCCTTGTAACAATTTTACCAGTAAAACATAAAGTTTCTGACTCTGTTACTTCTCAGGTCTGTTCTGACCCCTGTAGTTCTGAGTCACAGTCCTAGTTTGGGTCCCTGCTTTCTTTAACAAGGACTAGTACAACCTTCCACCTGACCTTCTGAACTCTATCTTCTCTTCCAAGCTATCCTGTGCACTGCACTGTACAGTTAGCCCTCAGTATTTGTGGGGCTGCATCACAAATTCAACCAACCGTAGATGGAAAATATTCAGAAAAAAAATTCCAAAAAAAATTCCAGAAAGTACCAAAAAGCGGAATGTGAATTTGCTGTGAACTGGCAACTATTTTCATAGCATTTACATCATTTTAAGTATTAAAAGTAATCCAGTGATGATTGAAAATACACGGGAGGTTGTGCTTAGGTTACATGCAAGTACGACACCATTTTATGTAAGGGACTTGAGCATCGTGGATTCTGGTATCTGCGGGGGTCCTGGAACCAATCCCCTGTGGATGCCTAGGGACGATGGTACGTTATTTTCATTTTGAAAAATTTCTAAAGTCTGTGTGACTCCCAGTTGCTCCTGAAATCGGAGTTAACATCCTAATCCTGGACTTCAAGGCCTCCCCTGGTCATTGTCCTCTGGCGTCCTTGTCACCTGCCGCAACCCCACTCAGTTTCACTCTTGTTGGTGAACAGCTTTACGGCACTTCACACCTGACTTACTTAAGGCCGCATCAGAAAGGTCGCAAGGACCACTCGTTCCTCCTAAAATGCCATTTCTCTTCCTCTCTCTCTCATATGCCTCAGATATCTTTTCCTTCAGAGGTCTTTCTTTTTAGGACCAGGCAAGCTGTTTCTTTTTGGTTTTTTTTAATTTCTTTATTGGAGTATAATTGCTTTACAATGTTGTGTTAGTTTCTGCTTTATAACAAAGTAAATCAGCTGTATGTATACATATATCCCCATATCCCCTCCCTCTTGAACCTCCCTCCCACCCTCCCTATCCCACCCCTCTAGGTGGTCACAAAGCACCGAGCTGATCTCCCTGTGCTATGCGGCTGCTTCCCATTAGCCATCCATTTTACATTTGGTAGTGTATGTATGTCAGTGCTAATCTCTCACTTCGTCCTAGCTTCCCCTCCCCGCTCCCCGTGTCCTCAAGTCCATTCTCTATGTCTATGTCTTTATTCCTGTCCTGCCACTAGGTTCTTCAGTACCGTTTTTTTAGATTCCATATATGTGTGTTAGCATACAGTATTTGGTTTTCTTTTTCTGACTTACTTCACTCTGTATGACAGACTCTAGGTCCATCCACCTCACTACAAATAACTCAATTTAATTCCTTTTTATGGCTGAGTAATATTCCATTGTATATAAGTGCCACATCTTTATCCATTCATCTGTCGATGGACACTTAGGTTGCTTCCACGTCCTGGCTACTGTAAATAGTGCTGCAGTGAACATTGTGGTACATGTATCTTTTTTTTTTTAATTTTTAAAAAATTTATTTATTTAATTTATTTATTTTTGGCCACGTTGGGTCTTTGTGGCTGTGCATGGGCTTTCTATAGTTGTGGTGAGCCGGGGCTACTCTTTGTTGTGGTGTGCGGGCTTCTCATTGTGGTGGCTTCTCTTGTCGCGGAACATGGGCTCTAGGCATGCGGGCTTCAGTAATTGTGGCATGTGGGCTCAGTAGTTGTGGTTCTCTGGCTCTAGAGTGCAGGCTCAGTAGTTGTGGTGCACGGGCTTTGTTGCTTTGTGACAGGTACTTGTATCTTTTTTTTTTTTTTTTTTGGTACATGTGTCTTTTTGAATTATGGTTTTCTCAGGGTATAAGGCAAGCTGTTTCTTAGCCTGGGTGGCATGTATCTTCATCCCCTTTAATGCAAGTGCATAGGATGGAGGTTACCATATACTTCCTCTTTGGCAGGCTTGAACCATCCTTACCCCTTTTATTACGATTGGTTGAGAGGGGTACTCTCTCACACACCTCCCTGCTTGCTCTTCCCTCTTGCATTTTCAGCTCTGCTCTTTTGCTATATGAAAGAATTACTACACAGTTAAGCTTAGCCTCCTGCTAAACATAGGTTGTAGAAACATGGCTTATAGAAGACCATAGTACTTTCCAAAGGGTACTTGGATTATTTTTTTAAAAAGGTTCTGTTTTCACATAAATATGGGAAATCCTGGATTAAGCAGAGTTTAATAGATTTCGTTCTGGAGGACTACTTAGATATTTTAATAATATACATTATGGATCTCCAAGAGGGGATGTTTAATGATCCATCAGAATTAGGAATAACTCCCCTCTTTGGGTTAGGTCCTCCTTTGATTCTTTCTTATTGCAATGAAATGTAAATTTCAGGACATCAAGAGGTAGAAACTGATCAAAAGAGGTGTGATTGTCTTTATTTCCTACACCAGCAGTGCTAAATACCACCTGGGTATTTCTTACCCTCTGCCCACCAGTGAAAGGCTCAGGTCTCAGAAGTGCTCAGGGCCCAGGACACACAGGTCACTGTGTCTTTGGGGGATGGTGACAGAGGAAGCACCTCCTCCCTGAAGCCATGTTCCTGCCAGCAAATAAGGGCAACCCTTCTAGAAAGGGAAATGGGGTCTTAATCCTTCTACTGTTTTCCCCAGGACAGAAATTGCAGGCCAATGGTGACAGCAAAACTCAACATTCTTGCCTCGTTTAGGACACTTAGAGGCAGGTCTCTTGTCTCTTATTCTTAGTAGAACATTTGAAAAAGCAGACCTAACTTCTAAACGATGAGGGATTTGCACAGGGCAGTCTCAAGCTTCTTATGTTTTCTTCCCTTGCTGTTGATCTGTAAGTTCCATGTCACAGCTCCCTCACCCCAACATCCTCCATCTAGCTCTGAGCCCAGGAGCCTCACCCTACAGATACCTATACTTGCACTCCCTTCCCATGTGGAGGAGAGAGAGGGGGACACTTTTCTCCTATTTCCTCCTCTTTGGTGGTATGCTTCTGGAAGAGGCTCGTCCCTCCACGACCCCACATCCCCTGGGCAGCCCCTCCCAGGGCTCCAGCCCCACTGGCCTGCAGGGGTACACTTTCCCCTTCCCACTGCTGCTAGTCTCTGGGTGCCTCTACCTCTCCTATGCTTTCTCTTCCCTCTTCCCACAGCTCCACACATAGTCCCTGCCAGTTGTTAAAGCCTCTTGAACCATCTAAGTTTGGTCCTATTTCTTGCTGGACCCTGAATGGTACAGTAAATTTTGGGGGAAGGTACAGAGGTCCTTGCTGTCCCTCATGTAAAAGCCTCAGAGACCAGTCAGTTTCCCATTGCTACCTGCTTCCCAGGCAGACAGGAAATGTGGTGGGGTCTCAGGCCCACAGGAGGTCTTCCAGGGCCCTCCAGACCTGTGGGCTCCGTCGTGCTGTGCTTGCCGACCTCTGTGACCACAGAACCCTGTGTGGTGGAGGCACGTCAGGGGACTACTGTTTTACAGAACCCATTTTGCAAAGCCCTAGACCAGAGTGCATTTCATGGGGGTGAGGGTGGGGCACAGTCAGTGTTTTGCTGACGGCTGGTATATAGGAGCCTGATGGGGCCATGCTGGAGCCACCTGTGTATGTTAGAGAAACCCCTATGTGTGCCTCAGTACACACTGCTCTTGACCTCTGTTTTCTTCAACAATGTCTAAGCCAATCTTGGCTTGATGGAGGGAGGATATACCATAGCTTTTGAAACATGTGCCAGCCAAGGAAGAGGACAGTGAGAGTGAAAGGGTTGGCAAGGTTCTTCCCTTCTCCCTGGAGGTGGAGATGCCCGCTCAGAGGAACCAGTGAGGAGCGATCAGGCCGGTGACTCTGACCTGCTGCTTTCCTGTCTTCTCAGGGGATGACGCTTCCCACTCAGAGGCAAGGGGACGTTGCTGGGTCACAGAGATAGGTGTGGAAATGTCAGGGCCCCCTTTCCCAAAATAGCAAGCTCAGCATAATTTCGGTACGTGTTGGGTTTGGGAGGCATGCTGGGAAGAGAAATGACTTGGCAAAGGGATTGTGTCATCACTGAATTAGTTTGCTGTTCGGAAATAGAAAAGACAGGAAGTCAGTTGACTCCTTCTGGAACGCCAAGGTCTGGGTGTAATGGTCAGAGGCCAGGTGGTCCCTTCAAGATGTCAGGGATGAAGCCGGTACATAGGGTGGGCCCGTAGCCACTCAGGGTGAGTGGGAGGATGCGGTGGAGCCCTGTGTACTCAGCTGGGACCCCTGTGATCTGTGGCTGGCTGGGTCTCTCCTCACTTTCTACTGAGCTGGCTACCTTCTTATTCTCTCGGCTTCCCCGTGAAGCCCTGTTTCTGTGACTCAGCGTCCAGTCAGACTACGTACTGACCCCGTGAGCCCTTGCGATGCTCGCACCTTCCCTGGTTTTCGCTCAGCCTTGCACCGCTCCTGGTGCCATGTCATTCTGTTTCTCTCTCCTCTGGAGTCATAGAGCGGAAGAACTTGCTTTGTCTTGATTCCTCCTGCAGATAGAGGACTCCGCTTTGGGCAAAGATGAATGGGTTACTGGGAATGGTGTTGTAGTGTCATATGGGGCTCTTCTGGAAAACTCTCCCAGGCCGACCAGGCAAACAGCCCTCAGTGTCCTCCAGGACCTGATGGGCGTCCTGCCTCACTGCTAACAGGGACGCTGTGGTCTGTGTGAGTGGTGCTCCCTGGTGTGGTGCAGCATGGCAGCCCTGCAGCTGGCATCTCCATGGGGCCAACAGCCCCATCAGTTAGGGATGAGGCTTTGCTCATATTCTCCCTGTGGGAAGGGCACTGCAGGATCAGTGGCCTTTGTCATGCTGTAATCTCTTTTCTCCTCAGCTCTGGGAGGGATTTGGTAATCCAAAGAGCAGAAAATCACCTGCTGCACAACCAGTTCTGCTCTCCAGCCCAATCCTGGCCAGGGAGGAAATCGGGGGAAAGGCTTGACCCTCCTAAGATATGCCTAATTATTTTTCAGAGCCCTTCTTAGGCCAGACCTTTGCTTTGAAGCTGTTCCTGACCTCTCTTTAGGGTGACCAACTTGTATGGCCAGGATTTCCCCCTTTTTTAGCACTGACAGTCTTACCCCCCAGAAAGCCCCTCAGTCCCAGGCAAACCGGGGTGGTTGGTCCCCCTCTCTCACTCCAGTCTCCCTCTTGAGCCTGCCTGTCTGTTGCTGCACACATGACACTATGTATTCACTGTGCCTTCTCTGTTAGACTGTGGGCTCCATGGAGAGAGGGGCTCTGTCTAGTTCCACTTTATCTGTCCTCACGCCTGGTACTGGTAGGTGCCCCGTAAGTATTTACTGAGTGTGAATCACTGCTCAAGGCTTAGATGCTGGATGAATAGCTCTGCTCCCAGTTTCAGTCTCGGGAACTGATGAGGCGTACATTTCTACCTAAGAATTTGTGCTGTGTACCCCTCAATATTCCACATCTCTGATGGGTCACTGCTTTATTCCTTACAAGGAAAACTGGGAAACCCAAACTTCAGAATGATTGTGGAGGCCTCGTAGTCTCGAGTCACCACCTGTAGCAGGTAAACTCTTATTATTTAAATAAAATAAAAATGAGGGTTGTTTTCTAAATATTTATTGTAGGCTACTGGAAAACACAAAGTAGAACATGCAATGACCCACAAGTCCATTACTGGAGAAAATTGCTGTTATTTAATGTATCTCCTTTACAAAACAAAAATTAAATCATAATTTTTTAGCCTATTTTCTTATTATTTTCTAATATAAGGTGAACATTTTGTCTTATGTCATAGTCCCTTCAGGCTGCTGTAACAAAAATACCATAGACTGGGTGGCTTAAACAACAAAAACGTATTTCTCATAGTGCTGGACGCTGGGAAGGCCAAGATCAAGGTGCGCACAGATTTGGCGTCCAGTGAGGACCCACTTCCTGGTCCATAGATGTATGTCTTCTCTCTGTGTCCTCACATGGCAGAAGGGGCAAGGGAGCTCTCTGGAGTCTCATTTATAAGGACACTGATCCCATCATGGGGCTCCACCTTCATGACCTAATCACCTCCCAAAGGCCTTGCCTCCCAATACCATCATAACGGGGATTAGGAACATTCAGTCTGTAGCTCCTTGTCAATAGCACTCTTCTACCACATAATTAAAAAAATTTAAAATTCTTTATAAGAAACAGAAGAGGTGGGCTTCCCTGGTGGCGCAGTGGTTGAGAGTCCGCCTGCCGATGCAGGGGACACGGGTTTGTGCCCCGGTCCGGGAAGATCCCACATGCCGTGGAGCAGCTGGGCCCGTGAGCCATGGCCGCTGAGACTGCGCGTCTGGAGTCTGTGGTCCGCAACGGGAAAGGCCACAACAGTGAGAGGCCCGCGTACCACAAAACAAACAAACAAACAAAAAGAAAGAAGAGGTGTCGTCAGTTTTTATTTGTATGTTTTTAGTATACTGAATACTTTAATCATAAAACGTATAAAATTAATATATGCTAATTTAAAAAAACCAAACCTATTCCAAAAGGGAGAGAAGAAATCCCACTCCCCAGAGATAATCATTGTTAACATTTTGGTGTCCATCTTTTCAGACATTTTCCTGTGCACAGATATACACACTTATGTGCACGCAAACACACTACTAGCAAGGCCGAACATCTCTTTATGTGCTTACTGGCCATTTGAATTGTTCACTTCTAAAGTGTTTCTTCATGCAATTTGTATTTTTTTCTGGTTGGGTTTCAATTCTTCATATGGATTTATATGATTATTTTAGCATATTAGGGCTGTTAAACATTTTGTTTTACAATTTTAGCAATATCTCCCTCAGATTTTAATTTCTTTTAGCCATTTTTTTGGTTTTTTTTTTTTGCTCTTTGGAACTTTAAATTGTAATGGAGTCTAATATACCAATATTATCTTTTTAGTTTCTGTCTTTGGCTTAATGTAAGAAAGGCCTTGGCCACCTCCAAACTATAAAAAAAAAAAATCTGTGGTTCAGTATAAATTCCCTTTTTATATTTTAATTTTTAATCCATCTGGAATTCATCTGGCATAAGGAATTATGCAGTAAGGATCCAAATTTACTTTTTGCCCCCAGAAGGCTAGCTAATTGTTCCAACATCTTTTTCCCTTTAATAAGAAATGCCAGCTCAAGCAGTTACATGTACTGTTCTTATTGTTGTTATTCTCCAAAATATTCTGCAGTTGCAGTTTTCATTTTTTTCCTTTCACCAGTGAAATTTGGAATGATCTCACCCCTCTGGAGTGGGTTCCATTTGTTGTTTCTATGCTGTTAGTCTATTTATATATGGTCTTCTGCTGTGGCCAGTGAATGGTCTGAACTATTTGGAATTTATTAAGGGTTTTTCTCTGACGTTTAACTTTTGTAAATATCCCACTTTGTAAATGTTGACAAGAGGACACAGTCTCTATATGGTATGCACCTCTGTCTCTCCTCTCTCTCTCTCATGTGTGTAATTTCTATCGCCGTTAAGTGTGTGTTTGCACTTTTTCAAAAGAGGTTTGAAACTTGGTTTGTTGTGAAGGAGGCCCTTTTGACCTTTAGATTAATTAATTGCCTAATTTACTAGAGAGTTCTTTCCCCCCAGTTTTATCGAGATGTAACTGACATACAACACTGCATAAGTGTAAGGTGTCCAGCATAATGACTTGACATACATAAATATTACAAAATGATTACCAAAACAACCATCACCTCATAGAGTTACAAAAATTTTTTTTTTCCTTGTGATGAGTACCTTTAGGGTCTACTCTCTTAGCAACTTGCAAATATACCACACAGCAGTGTTAGCTATAGCTATCATGATTATTTTGCTAGAGAGTTCTACACAAGTTTTTGGGCTCAAATTTTCAGATAATAATAACATGCTATGTTGCATTTTAAAAATATTCTTTTCCTTTCAACCATGCTGAGTCATTTTATTTTAGATCTATCTCTTAGGTACAGTTGAGTTTAGTGTTTTGATTCAGGGTGAGAATTTTTTTTCCCATTGACGGCTTTATCCTTTATGTATGGTTGTTACCTTGGTTGTGTTTGTTCTTACTTACTTGGCATTGGTGGCGGATGGTTCTGTTACCTGTTCTGTGATTCATCCAGCCCCCGACTTGGCTGTACTTCCTAGTGGGCAGAGTATATTCTCCTTCCTGTTTCCTTAACTTTGGGCTCTGTGGGCTTACTTTGACCCGTGCAGTATAGATGGAAGGAATAGTGGCCAGTATTGAGTAGACTTTAAGAAGCACCTTGAGTGTGGCTTGTCCCTTGAGCTTCTATCCCCTTGTATGAGAAGCCCCAGGCAGTGGCTGTCTCTTTATCTTGGGATGTAGAACGAGAAGACACCAGGAGACCAACAGAGCCCAGCTGAGCCCAGCAGAGCTGCAGCTGACCTGGAGACCGGTGAGCAAGAAATACACGTTTGCTGTTGTAAGCCAGGTTTTGAGTTGTGCGTTAGCTGCATTCCCCTTCCCTTTTCCCATCCATTCTTTAAATTTATTTTCTTCCTTCCTTCCCTTCCATCCATTGGTCACTAAAAAGCCATTAATAGGCCAGAATGAAGTAGGCATCCCAAGTGGGGATCAGGGCTTGTGTTCAAGGTGGGGACAGGGGCTTCATGGGGTTAAGAGAAATATGTTGACGATAATGGGAGTCAGATATTTTACTACTGGAAAAAGAGAGAACATATATGGAAGCAGAGATAGCTAGAATTAGGGCTGCAAGATTTAGCAAATAAAAATTCAGGGTACCACTTGGGACGTATTTATACTAAAACCTTTTTTTTGTTGTTCATCTGAAATTCAAATTTAACTGGGCATTCTGTGTTTTGTCTGTCAGCTCTAACTAGAATAAAACCTGGAGTGTTGGATTGGAATTGGAGGGACCAGCATGAACTCATATGGCTTTTAATATGTAGAGATAAATATAGAAGTAAATATAGATGTAAATGTGACGTGTGTGTGTGTGTGTGTGTATGATGTGTACGCACATATATTTTCTAAGCTCTGCTCATTCACAGGGCTTTGGGACAATGACACCCTTAGTATCCAGAGCACACTTAGTATCCAGATCTTGGTTTCCAAATACTCCTTTACCAGGGCTCCTGGGAGAAACGGCTTACTCCAGGGCTGGGGCAAGGGAAGGACAAGATGATCCTGGAACACCTTGTTGTGCCAGAATCTAAGGAAGTGCTCAGTGAATGATGGACAGCACAGATGCTGGCTGGAAGTAACTCCCACTGGCCAACTCTGGGACAGTTTGAGCATCAAAATAAATGGTAATGGATTATAATCTATTGAAGAAAAGAGAAATGTTTAAGTCCACAATGACGTAAATAAACAAATTGGGAGAAGAGAAAGTTCTTCCTTAGAGCAGAAAGATGGATGGTAAGAGAAAAATCATTACTTGGCAGTTTTCATTGTAACGCATGCAAATATCAAAGGCTGCTAAACTGAGTGTGTGATAGTGCACTGAGGAAGAAGATTTTACATAATTTCAAAGTATCTCCCTGAAAAACATTTATTAATCACAAAAGGGAAAACGTATCTTTGCAGGAGCCACCTGGCAGATATCGCCTTAACGAAGTTGTCATAGCTAACACCACTGGTAAAAACAGGAATGGATGTTACGTGCTGTCCAGTTGGGTGCAATAAAAAGAACATGTTGTCTGTGATATTCCAGGCAAAGTGAAAAACATGGCTCTAATCATGAGGAAATACTGGACAAAAATTGAGAGACATTCTACTGGCCAATAATCTTAAAAAAATGTCGAGATCATGAAAGTTAACAAAACATGGGAATTGTTCCAGATCAAAAGAAGCTAGAGATTCGGCCCAATTGGGTGGAACATGCGGTCCTGGATTTGACTCTTTGCTCTAAAGAACATTATTGGAACAATTCTGAATATGGGAATTCCTGATATTCTTTCAACTTTTTTTGTAAATTAGAAACTCATTTTTTTATAGAAGAAAATCTATAAAAACATCTTTATAATTTTGAATATAGCAAAAATTTCTTAAACAGGATTCATAAAGTGCTAACCATGAAGGAAAAATAATGAATTGGAATGTATTAAGTTTAGAAATCTCTGTTCATCAAACAAAATCCTTAAGTAAAAAGGCAATCCACAGAGTCAGAGATGAAATTCACAAGACATATACCTGACAAAAGACTGACACTCAGAACATATAAAAACTTCTACAAATAAATAAGGACAGATAAGCCCACAGAAAAAAGATAAAAGACTTAAACAAGCACATCACAAAAGAGGATATCTAAACAGCCAACGTGCCCTACCTGTTAGTCATTTAGGAAATGCAAATTTAGATCACAATGAGAAACTCGGGAAAAGTAAGCTTTTGGAAAAAGCTGACTAGTTAAATGTCTATTTTATTTCAGGTTTTTAAACGTTTTTTAAGCTTCCTTGATTTTTGTTCTCCCTGATAATTTCAAAGGTATATGTATTCTAAGTTGTTGCTGCTTCTCTCAAATAAATTATTTAAACTCATATTTCTCAATTTAGCACTTCAGAATCAAAGTGGTATTGATGGACTTTGGAAGATAAAATGAGGAAATTTGCACACTTCCCCTTCCTTCCCCTTCTCCCCTTCCACTCCTTTTAAGATGCTCTGAGATTTTTGTCCTGCGTTGTGTAGGTGTGTCAGGAATGATAACATTGCTGTATTGATTTGCAACCACAATAACTACAGTTTCTTAGATTTAGCGATGTATTTAACTGGTTTCAGTATTATTTCAATTTCTCTCAATTGGCAGACTTACTTTTCAGTGGTTTTTTTTGTGTGGGTGGCTAGGTGAGAAGACTTCTTGATCTTTGCATATATTACAGTGCCTTCATGTATGTGTAGGTGTTCATATTTGGGTCACGTCTTTTCCTTGCATACCGTAGACATTACTTTGCTACTTTTTGCCACCTCATGGTTCTCAAGGAAAGTCTGAGCGTTATCTACCTTCTTTCTTATGTCAGTAACTTATTACTTCTACCTGAATGCTTATTGGGCACTTTCTTCCTACTTGAAATTCAACAACTTGCCAGATTTGATTTGCTGAGTTTTTTATTATTATTTTGTCTGGTATAGAGAGAGCCTTCTGAGTTCTTTCGTTTACACAAAGATTTTCTTCTATTGTGATTTTTAATATTGTTTGTTGCTTTCTTTGGTTATTTCCTTCAGGCATAGCAGTTATTTATGTATTAGATTTCCATTATTGGTTGGCCACATCAACCATATTCCATCCATTTGCTTTTATCTTTTAAACTCTTTCGCCATTCATTCTGCATGATTTTCACAAACCTATGCTTTGTGCCATCATCATAATTCTATAGATTTAATTCTGTTTCTAGTACCATCTTAAAATTCTACTCTATCATTTGTTTCCAACATATTTACTCAACTCTTCTGATTGCCTTTTCATCCCAGTATATCTTCTTTTATCATCTTTCACTCCATTTCTTTGATTATCTTGGGAATGCAAAATAGTTGTCTAAAAACTTCTTTGTTTTCTTAGATTAAATAATCATATAAACTTCTTTATTCATTACATGCTTGCTTCCATATCCTCTTTTTTGTCGTTCTAGAATTATTGTTCAGGTACCATGTTGGTCATTTTGGAATGGGGACATTTCTTTCTGAACGGTTCTTTGTTCTAAATAGTTTCTGTGGAGTTTCACTCTCTTCTTTATCGAGCAGTTGTTTGGATCTTCCCTTTTCATCCTGATCTGGAGCCTAGATGGTCAGTGTTCACATTTTCTGTTTAGCCATTGAGCTGTTTGAGGAGAGTGCAAATGAAGTAGGGGTGTGAGAAGCTGTAGCCAGGAAATTGGCCTTTTCAGTAATTAAATCTTTATTTTATTCCTCAGTAAACTTTTTAGTTTTCAGAACGGTCGGTGTCTAAGCAGGACACAGAAACCATCTGAGTACTTTCAACAGAGTGTATTGAATGCTGGGGATTGGTTACATGGGTGGTAAGAAAGCTGAGAAGGCAAACGGGACAGTGAGGTAACCCAGAGATCAGCAGCAGCAGCAAGTCCCCACACCTAGGCTGGAGGGTCCGAGGGAGGAGGCGGTGTTCCTGGAGCTGCCAGTCAGCCGGCAGAAGCTAGAGTGGGAGCTGGAGCTGTGGAGAAAGTGCCATCGCTATTGGGCTGGCTCCTGAGCCACAGAGGGAGGGGGCACCATACCCCACTTTCTATCTTCTCCTGCCCGTTAGTCTCCCAGCAGTGCCTCCCACTCACCAAATCCTGCCAGAACAAGCCGACACAGGGGCCGGAAAGTGCAGCCTAGCGTTGTCAGCCACTTTGTGGCAAAGACAAGAGCAGGGGTAACAGCTCAGGACAGGCTCAGGGTTTTTGTTCCTCCCATAGAGGTTCTCTCTCTCTCTCCATATCTATATCTATATCTATATCTATATCTGTATCTATGTCTGTGTGTATATATTTAAATTATTTTTCATTAAGAAATTTTTTTTGCTAAGTTACTTCTCAAACTAAATAGCTACGATACACACACACACACACACACACACACACACACACACAGAGCACATGCCCATATACACACATACAGTGTGAGTGAGATCTGCTTTTCTGTGTTATATTTTATACTTTACTTGGGAATACTACTGACTTTGATACACTTATTTAGTTTGTAATAGTCACCTTTTTGGATTCTCAAGTAGTCCTAAAATCTTTCAGTTTTATAGTTAATTCCTTTGGGTCACAAGTAGGACTGATTTTTCTCTCTTCATGATTCTTGTGGCCAATCTTGTGAGTCTTTCTGGTCCTGGGAAGTCTTAGGTCACCACAGTCTCAGAAGGAGTTCTGCACTTGGTGTCCCACTGTGTCTGGATTCTAAGGCGACCTGTTCAGTGCCCTTCAGCCCAAGTGCCTCCAATCTGATGGCTGCATGGGTTTAATACTTGCAGCACCATCTCCTTTATGGGAAGAAATGTTCTGCCTTGCTTCTAACCCAGGAGTTCTGTTCTAGTAAAGCAGCCCACACTTCTGGAACATGCAATTCTGTAGTAGTTCTGGGTTTTACCCTGGTGTTTCCCTCTGCTCATGTTCATTCCCAGTTCCTTAGCCTTGTACGATTTCTAGAATAGCTCTGCAAATATGTGTCACGTATGCTGCCACTGCTCCTTCCCTCCCACTCAGGGTTGACATCTTTAGCTAACTTTTTTAATAAACCAAGTTGATTAATTAATTAAGTTGATCAGTCAATTAAACTTTATTTATTATGTTCATTTTTGGATGAATATGACCTCAGAACACTTCTTGAAACTCTACTGGAAGGCTCTGCCCAGTGGCATGTGAAAAGACAACGTATTTTCCATCTGGACTTTGTGGCAAAGTCCAGACTCCACATCAAGCTTCAATAGGCAATGGTCTGTTACAAGGCAATAAGCCCAAGGTGTCCCTTCAACAGTGAGACATGGACTGATTCTACATTTGCCATTCTTTCCTTCAGTGGAAATCTTACCAGGGAGCACTGGACAGTAACAATAACGCTGATAAGAAATAAAGAGGAAAAAGCAGAGCTTGTCTAGATAAAGAAAGAGTGGGATTTAGAGTTCCATCGGAGGCTGTCATAGATGGTGTTCACTGGAAACAGACGCTGAGGTGGAGAGTTGCATGGAGAAGGCTTCTTGGGGAGTATTCCTGAGAGATGCATCTGCAAAGAATTGAGGATGGCAGGAACAGGCAGTGGGGAGGCTGAACCTCCAAGGAATTTGCAACTGAGCCCTCAGTTGATTCTCCAGGAAGATCTGGAGAGAAACTCAGATGAGGTGGAGCTCTTCAGAATTGTCCCAAATGGAAGCAAGGGCTAAGGCTGTCTGTTCCTGCATCAGCTAGTCATTGACTATGGGCTATTTGCAGCAGGGGGAGTGGAACCTTGGACAAGGTGGTTCCCAGTGGGATATTGTGCCACAAACTTGGTATGGTGTTCTTTTCCCTGCCTCAGACACTCTACTGGATCATCTGGCCCGTGTGGCACTGCTGAGTGCACCTGCATAATACTAACCTTAAAAGGCACAAGGTACAATAATTTGTCTTTTACTTTGGGAGGAATGTTCCAATAAGCCCAAGTCTGCTTGACCTCTAAAAACTCTTCACTGATATAGTGGGTTCCCGAATCTCCTTAGGGCTTAACTTCCACCTTTGAAGCTCATATCTCTTACCAAGATATTCCAAAGTACTTGCCACTTTCTGCAAATCCTTGATTAACATGATGTTAGTGATATTGTGGACCAATGTGATGTCCTGGGAAATCTCCAGGATGTCCAAGTCCCTTTGGACTATACTACAACAGAGGACCTGGGGAATTAACAGTTAACAAGGCCCTGGGGGAAGACAGCTGTATACTGCCATCCAGCCCATGCAAATATGAATTGCTTCTGATCCTTCTTTCTAATTGGGATGGAGAAGAAAAGTTATCCAGCTTACTAGCTATGGTTGTGAAGGTTGCTGAAGATTGTGTCAAAGATACCACATTAGCCAGAGCGGCTACAATTGAGACTTCCGCTTAGTCAAGTCTGTGGTAATCTGTGTGCTGAAGCAGCCCCATGCTGGCCTGTGAGAGCCGACTGCTACGTTTTCAGAAGCCTTGTGAGCTGGTCGTTAAGCCTACGGTGGGAGCATTATACCGTGGAAATTGGCAAAGCCTACAAAGCAAGCCTCCCCTGACCCCTGGAGAGCCGGCTGTGAAACATGTACCAGCACACCACTGATGGTAGTCCACTGTCATCCACCATGATCAGTACGGTTTTTGTAGGGGTCAGAGTGGTAGGTAGGTAAATCAAATGGGAACATCATGGCAATCACCTTTCCTGCATTCTTTAAAATTTTGATGATGGTGCTAATTTTTGCCATTCCCCTTGAGATATGATTTTGTTTTATATTTTCTATCCTGGGGTGTGGGGAGCAGAGGGGACATTTCAGAGGCTACCGCTTGGCTTTCCCCACTACAATAGCTCTTATCCCAAAGATCAAGAAGCTGATGTAAGGGTTCTGTCATTTATCATGTGTGCCCATTCCAATTATATATTTGGGTAAGGCAGATGAGCACTGGATGGGTCTGTGGACCCAATGGACCCATATTGGGCTGGACCTGGGTCATGACAGGATTCCATATTCCTCAATTATAATGGAGGGCAGAATGGTGCTTTGGGTCCCTGGGAATCAAAGTCAGCTCAGACTCTGGGACCAGCAATCTTTGTAAGTTCCCATTCTCTCACTGGATGTTTACGTGAGTTAATGGCTGTAGGTCACTTTGGGGAAGCACTAGGAGAATTATTATTGAATACACTTGCTGTGGTATCCCAATGTCATTTTTGTGGGGACCTGACTTCTCTTTCAGCTCTTCTGGAAACGAGAACTGGCTCAGGTCCAGAAGCCTGGCAAGCGATCATGACTTTTTATTTGGGCAGCTGCCTGCAGACTCTTGATCATCCATTCTTGATTTCTTTTCGTTGGATAGTTTGTGCAGTACCTTGCTGGCTGCTCATCAGTCTTGCCCCTAGGAACATCGTGTTCTGTTTACCATCTCCATAGCTCTCTGAGTGTCCCTGGCTTCTATTCTGACCTTGATTTTATTGTGATAATTGTGCTCACCTTGCTTCAGATGAGGAGGTGCTGCCACTAGTCCTCTATTATTTCAAGATTCCTGTTGCTTTCAATGGGCTCAGTTCTGTAGTGGTGTTTCCTCCTCTTAGCCTTGGCCACAGGAGAGTCACCAGTAAGCTCAACAATGCTGATGGACTTCCCTGGTGGCGCAGTGGTTAAGAATCCGCCTGCCAGTGCAGGGAACACGGGTTCGAGCCCTGGTCTGGGAAGATCCCACATGCCGCAGAGCAACCAAGCCCATGCGCCACAACTACTGAGCCTGCACTCTAGAGCCTGCGAACCACAACTACTGAGCCTGCGTGCCACAACTGCTGAAGCCCACATGCCTAGACCCTGTGCTCCACAACAAGAGAAGCCACCACAATGAGAAGCCCACGCACCGCAATGAAAGTAGCACCTGCTCGCCGCAACTAGAGAAAAGCCCGTGCGCAGCAACGAAGACCCAACACAGCCAAAATAAATAAATAAATGAATGAATAGATAAATAAATTAAAACAAAAACAAACAAACAAAAAACAATGCTGGTGCCCTCTCATGAGCACATTTCTTCCCTCTTTGAAAAAAAAGGCGTCCTCTGGGCCCTCCTGGTGGTAGTAGGGTTTTCAGACTTACCCAGTAAATCCCCTCTGGCATACCCACTTCTCTGAGCCTTGAGATCCCTTTCTAGACTATTTGCCATATCAGTTTTGATATTTCTAATTCATTGGGCCATTCACATGGGTCATATCACATTTTCCAAGCTTTTAAGAGCCATCCTAGCAGTTGGGTATTTGCCTACATTTGCATATAATGGGAAAGTATTCCAATGCTGATAAACTTCCCTTCATGCAAGCTTATGTTCCAAGCCCCCACTTGCTAGTATCCATTCCCACACACACCTTCCCCACTCCTGCCAGCACATATTGGCCAGATCCTGCAGCTCCTTTGGCGGAGAGCTCATATTCTCCACTCGTTGACCCGGCACATCCAAGTTAGGGGGTGCTAAGGTTTAACCGTGTTATCTGTCTGGTTCTCAGGAGGGGCAGTGGGAGCAAGCATTATCTTTTAAGGCATGGCGTCAGTCAGGGTCCAGGCAGGAGGCAGCAAACACACAAGAAATCTGAACAGAAAAAATTTAATCTAAAGAATTACTAACTAGTAAAAGGTATAAAAGAGGACTCCAAGAACATAGAAATAGCACATGTGGAAAGTAGCTACTACTGCTAGGGCCGAGGGAGCATGAATAAGGAAGGGAATAAGAACTTAAGGAGAAGAGACATCTCCTCCATCCCATAAGGCTGAGATCCAGACCTCCTTGGAGAGGGCATGGCTGCCACAGGAACACACAGCTTGCTGGTGGTGAAGAAACTTAGTAGAAGGCACAGCTGGTACTGGTCTGCAGGAAGCAGCCCACAGGGTGGGGGAGAAGATTGCTGGAGGGTGCAGGGAGGAGGTTGGAGCTGGTCCACCAGGGCTGGTGAGTACCACCGGGTTTCCTGCATTCTGATCTGTTGGCAGTCAGGCCAGAGGAAAATGGCACGATGGAGCTAGTATGAGAAGCCCCTTCCTGTGGCTGTGGCCTTGCAGTGGCACTTCAGGGCCCTCTGTTGACAAAGATACTGCATCGTTTGAGAAGGAAGAAATGGTTACAAGGTCAAGCTCCAGGGTCACAAAGCATGACTGCTGTTCTTTGAAAGGCCAGCTTAAAGGTTGGCCCTTGGCTGGCATCTGGGAACTTGGATTTGGTTGGGGGCGGGGGGAAGGTTCCCATAATTCCCAGAACTAAGAAGAGTGGCTTACTGTGCCTACACTGAAATGTTGTTATGTGTCAGGCAGAGGCTGCCTACATGATCAGCCCCCAGTAAAAACTCTGGGCCCTGAGGCCCTGATGAGCTTCCCAGGTTGGTAACATTTCACATGTGTCGTCACACTTCCTGCTGGGAGAATTAGGTGCATTCTGTGTGACTCCTCTGGAGAGGACCCTTAGACGCTTGTACCTGGTTTTCCCTGGACTTCATTTCATCTGCCTTTTCCCTTTGCTGATTTTGCTTTGTATCCTTGTGCTGTAGTAAACCATAACTATGAGTATGACAATGTGCTGAGTCCTGTGAGTCCTCCTAGTGAATCATCAAACTTGGGGGTGGCCTTGGGGAGCTCTTCAGGCAAGTTGGGGGGCATTATCTCTAACAAATGGGAGTGGGGCTCTTCTGTAGGCACAGAGGGTTCAGGGGACTCTGGGAGCTAAACATTCTCAACTGCATCACTCAGGTATGCCCATTCCAAGTCTCAGAGTCCAGCGCTTTATCTATTAGGGCCCTGATTTCAGCAGAGGAAACTTTCCAGAAGGAGAATTCAACTTTCTCTGAAGCTCTGCTACTCTTGTGATTAGGTTTTGAGCCTGGTCATTCTCTCTTCCTGTCCACTGGCTACAAGAGATCAGCATTTCGTTAAATGTTGCCTAGAAGGCCATCGGGTTCCCACAGGTTTGCTTGAATTGTTGAATAGTCATCCTGAGCCTGTCATAATCTTTCCTCAGTAAATCAAAGGCTAATCAATTCTTTGTATTTGACATATCTCTCACACTTCTCAAGGGCCAGAGATATTGCACCAGCCAGTGCATTGTGAAAGGACAATCAAAATGGAGTCAGTATGGCTAAGAGAGCTCTTTACAGTGGAGCTGGGAGGCCATTGAGGAAGTGTGACTTATGCACATCTCAGCCCAGATGGAATCTGAACTTTGACCACATCTTGGCTTAACGTGGGCATCCAGAACATCCGCCCAATGTTCCAGAAACTCAAGATACTTAAAGAACCCTTACCCTAAAATAGCTTGTGACCGTCTATCCCTTAAGGATAGATGGGTCCTTTCTGGTGTCAGTGTCAGTCATAATTCTTGAACAACCTGTGGCTCTTGCGTTTATAAGCCCCCGACTCTTTTTTTTCCCCCCAGAACACTCTTCTTTGGGTTTTACCCGAATCTGTGTCTCCTGAATTGCAATTCTTAAGACCCCAAATAAAGCTCTTTGTTCTTTGCAGCCTTGATACTGATTATGGTCTGACAGCATCCACTACCACTAGTGAAATGTTAATTGCACCACTGCAGGATGCCAGGGCCTATCTATTCTCCCCCCACCACTGGGGTGGGGGGTCCTCATTCTCATCCCCTTGGTTGATCCAGTTGTACTATCTCCAGCATCTTTCTTGCTTACTAGTATGATGACTATGGTTTAATTATACATGTATAACACTTTTTGGAGCTTATTATGTGACTGCACAGAGAGGAGCTCCTTTATTGATTGATTTATTTATATTTGGCTGCGTTGGGTCTTTGTTGCTGCGCTCACGGGCTTTCTCTAGTTGCAGCAAGCAGGGGCTACCCTGTTGCAGTGTGCGGGCTCTAGGGCGCATGGGCTTCAGTAGTTGTGGCATGCGGGCTCAGTAGTTGTGGCTCGCGGGCTCTAGAGCGCAGGCTCAGTAGTTGTGGCGCACAGGCTTAGTTTCTCTGCGGCATGTGGGATCTTTCCGGACCAGGGATTAAACGCGGGGCCCCTGCATTGGCAGGCGGATTCTTAACCACTGCGCCACCAGGGAAGTCCCGAGGAGCTCCTTTATTTCTGAAACCACGCTGGAGGTTGGTGACAGAGTTGCTGTAATCTCTGTTCTCAGATGAGGAAATGAAGACTGAGGTGTGACTAGCCTAAGTCAGATTCTACAGAGTGGCAGGGTCAGAGAATAAACCCAGATTTTTCTGACTCCAAATCCTCTCTTTCTTTTTTTTACCACATTGTGCTGCTTCTCCCAAGAACTGGACATTTTAGCTCGTGTAGTAGGTGAGGAATTTGCTTGGTTTGCATTTTCTTATTCAAATAATTATGATCACCTTACTATTGATAACGGCTTGTGGCAATCTCTACAGATACTTTCGACCTGAAAGAATCAATGGTATATGAGAGTGGTGCTTGTCAACCTCTAATGTGCCAACAAGTCCCTTGGGGATCTTAAATGTTAAAATGCACATTCTGAGTCAGGGAGTCTGTATTTCTGACAAGCTGATGTTCCGGGTTCTCTACTGACAGAGCAAATAGGTTCTTATTAGTTCTTGAGGGATTAAAGTAAGAAAAATGTAGGAATACACATGTATCTTCATTTTCAACTTTTCAGTCTGTTAAAGTGGAAAACATTTCTCATGTCAATTCAACCCATAAACACTCTTGCTTTAAAAAAGTAACAAAAATAAGCCTGCAAAAATTATTAGAATTTGACCAGCCATAAGATAAAAATAATAATTTCTAACAGCATTATTTAGGAATTTGATTGGTGAAGCTCATAATAGTAAGTCAGATAGATGCCTGTCCTACACCAGATCTCCCTTCCAGTTTTGCAAGGACACAGCTCGAGTTTGACCGATCCATGGAGACTGGAGTAAATGATCTTGGGGGGATCATAGCTGTATGGGGTGACGTTTACAAGCCCCAAATTATTGAAAGTGGTCTACTTGGGTAGACCTCAGGGAACTTTCCGGCTGTCTGTGATAAACTTTAGAAATCTCTCAAAATGACACTCTGCTGAATGCCTGTCCCCCTAGACCCCCAACCATTTTCTAGTTGTGTAGCTAAGCTCTGCCATGGTGCAGCCAGGAGCTTGTCTACCCTCTAGTCCCGTCCTTCCTCCTTGCAGGTGCCGGGCCGTGTGGCCAGCGTTAGGCTCCTGCCCCCACTGTCCCTAGGCTTTCCTCAGGCTGCAGGGGCAGGGCAGGGGGTGCGGATGGGAGCAAGACATGAGAGGTAAGCCTCAGGGTCAAAAACTGTCCACAGTAAAGGCCACAAAAATCTAAGGTGGTGGGTGGTGATCTTGGAAACAGGAATTGGCTTCTTAATCCTGCGACATTTGGTGGCCCTAGTTCAAACTCCCCAAAACCTTCCTCTGGCTTTTTTCAGAAAAGAAGACAAAAGAAAAAGAAAAAGCCAAAGGCAATTCAATTCAGTCCCCCCACCCCCCAACTCTGTGTACTGAACCGCACAGCCAGCTTCTTGTGGAGTCCTTTCCTTGACTGCCTTGGCACTCACATGACAAAATATTTCCACTTGAAATTCTGGGAGTTTCACCTCCCTCCCTTCTTTTTTCATTTGAATAGCACCACAAAGGTTTGGGCTGGAGGTATTTTTCCCTATTCAAAATGGACTTTTCCCTTCAAGAAGCAATGCTCCAAGGCTGACAAGTCAATGCATTTATTTATTTGTCTACCCATCCATCCACTTATTTATTTATTTGTTGGATAAGGTAATAGCTTATGGTACTTACCCGGAGCCAGCTGTTTGCAGGATGCCAAGAGCAGGTGGTCTAGGAGGCCTCTGATGAATTGCAAAAGACACTCACCAGCTGCCGACACTGTGTGTAATGAGCAAACCTGCAAAAATCTTTATTTTCAATTGGATTGTACCTTTAAGTAAGCAAGGGAGACAGCCAGCATAAACTACAGACCATGACCAACAACCCACATAAACAGTGTGCAAACACAAGTGATTAATGTACCAGCATTTCAAAACATCTAAAGCTAATGAGTCAGATTTACTAGGGTGCACAAAAGAGGGGGAGAGGGGGTGGGGGAGGAGGGAACAGCTTAATGGGCCTTAATGGCTTTGAGCCCAAGCCCAAGAATTCTCCTGCCTTCTGTCCTCTGCACCATCGAGCTGCTAAACAAACGCCCTGCTGGCCCACGAAGGCCACTTTCTTTCTGGCTGTTGGGGAGTGGGGGCAGTTCCACTTTCAGGAGAGAATGAGAGGAGCGATCCGGTGACCACTGCACCCTCCATTGATCTCTGATGGTATGTGGGGATAATGGGTTACAAAGACAGACATTAATAAGGTAACATAAGAGGGGGGAGGTTTATTAATTTTTCAAGTAAGTTAGCAGGCCCCAGGGCATGGTAAAAGTGTAAAGAATCTGGTGAGCGATGAGGGGCTGGGCTGATTAATGCAAGTCAGCTGTCCTCTGAGGGCCATAGCAATAATGACGAGATTATGGAATAGCCTACTGAAGACAAATGAGATGCATGTGGAATAAAAACGAAGTGTCCTAATTCCTCTTTTGGAGTGCACGGTGGATTTTTATGAAGGGAGAACAGAGAGGTACAAACGACAGCGAGAGGAGGTGCCAGGGCTTCTTCTGTTGGAGTGCCTCCAGCCCAGGGATTTCAGGAATTCTGGGCCTGCCTGGGAGAAGCACTGAAAGGGAAGCCCATCCCAGGAACCCTTTCTGCACAGGCAGGGGGAGCAGGCGTCGGTGCCGCTACGCTGTCCCTGTGGTCTGTCGCCCGGTCTTCGCTTACTGCCCGCACGGCCTGCTCCTTTCATGCTACCGTTTCTTCCAGGCTGTGCCAGGAGCTGGGCTTCCTCCATCCGTCAGACTGCCCCCACCTACTCCTACTGCTGACCAGTGAGTTTGGAGGTGGAGAAAAGGAAATCAGACTTGTTTTCTTTTCCTTTTCAAAATTGCTCTCTAGGTTTCATATTCGTTCTTTCTCTGCACTTGCTCTCTTCCCTCAGATGCCTCGCTGGGATGCCTCTCAGTCTGTATCTTTCAATGGAGGCAAAGGGAGGGCAGGCAGCCCTTGCCACTCAGCCCTTGCCTTGTACAGTGGTGTGCAGAAGATGGATGGTGGTGACCCTCGAGCTCTGAAATGCAGAGTGATTTGAGGAGCTTGCTCTAAAGGCAGCTTCAGGTCCTAGCCTCCAGAGAGTTCAGATTAGGTCCCAGAAGTCTGCCTTTTTTTTTCTTTTTTTTTGTGGTACGTGGGCCTCTCACTGCTGTGGCCTCTCCCGTTGTGGAGCACAGGCTCCGGACGCGCAGGCTCAGCGGCCATGGCTCACAGGCCCAGCCGCTCCACAGCATGTGGGATCTTCCCGGACCGGGGCACGAACCCGCGTCCCCTGCATCGGCAAGCGGACTCTCAACTACTGCGCCACCAGGGAAGCCCGAGTCTGCCTTTTTAACGAGCACTTCACAAGTGGTTCTATGCTGGTGGCCCTCAGATGATAGTTTGATAAACACTATGAAAGGATACAAGATTTACCAAAGGTTGCCTCTGATAGGCTCTTCTGGATGTCAAAGTGCCTAAAATGTCACTGTGAATGATTCGATCCTTCATATTGGTTCCCTAAGACTTGAGGAGTTCAGGGTAAGATGCAAACCTCCCCCCACACCCTTAAATCATTTCTACATATGACCACCTTAGTGTGAGCCTATTTTTCAGGTTAGAGCAGGATGGTCAGAGTGGTGGCATCGAGTTCGAAAGGAGGAGACAAGGCAGCAAAGAACAGCCTGGAAAAGCAAGGACTGTCAGGGGAGCCAACAGCAGGGGAAGGGGAGGTGGTGGGGGAAGCCAGTGGTGCTCAACATTTGCTTTTTGTTTTTGTTTTTTTTTGGTGGCAAAGCATTTCTTTTCAAATGAAATCTAAATGGAAACCACATACAGAAAGCTGATTAAATGATAATACACATCTGCTTTGTTTAGGATTTATAATAATTATCTTTCTAAAATCAGTCAATTATAAAAATGAAGGTGTTTGAATGAATTCAAACATTAGCAGTTGGAGGTTACAGATAACAGTTCCAGCCTTAGATCAGCTTCTGGAATCAACAGATTTGCTCAGATAAATAGTTGCAAATTATAAGTTTGTTGACAGCTGGCTTTGCAATTTTGGGAGAATTAATCACATTGATCTGGATTCTTGCATGAGGAGTAGTAGAAAATTTATATTTTAAAGTTGGATCACTGATGCTATTTAGTAAGTGCCCAAATCCTTTCATAGAAGTCACTCAAAAAAGCAATGAGGACATTAAAACAAGCGCTAAAACCATCTAGGACATGATGGTTTACTATTTCACCAGTGCAATTGCCCTGCAGCAAAAGGACATCCCAAGCAGACACAGTGACCCTCACTTGGATTTAACGGGCCCTTCATGCTTGTGCTTTGTGTACTTTTTGTACAATTTAAATGAATAGTCATGCACAGGCTGAATTTATGAAAATACCAGTGCAGCCCTAAAATGCTCCTCCTCAATGACACAGTTCCTAGAAATTCTAGGAGAATCTTTATTTCCAAATCTGCACAGAACACTTTACTTGGTTGGCACAAGTTCACGGCATTAAATAACGTTAAAGCTTCTAAGTTTTAAAATGTACAATTTACACTGAATTTACATAAAAATGTAATGTAGTGCACATTTACATGTATTATGTTTACGTACATACATATTATTTGTATATACATTTAACGTAATGTGCATTTGATTTACATTAAAAATATGTACACTTCTGGGGGGTGGAGGGAGAGAATATGAGATAGGCGTCACACATTTGAAATTCACATTTAAATAATGGGATTAATATAAAATATGTGTAGAATCTTTGGAGCCTCTCTGAGGAACACAGGATTTGAAAGTCATAGTCCTGGGCCTAGACTTTGCTTAAGACAGACCCTGTCATTGAAGGGGAGATGGGCAGCAGGGACTGGACATTAGAAAATGTCTCAAAGCATCTTTGACAGGCACTGGAATTTTCCTTCCGTCCAGCTATTTGTGTAAGAAGCTATAACTAGGGAAAAAAAATAGCAAGAAGTAAATGAAGGAAGGAGGTGCTGTAGAGAGGAAAACGAAGAGAAGAGGGTGAATTGTGGTGAGTTAGAGACGCCTGGATGAAGAAGCTTGTTTTAGCATGCATAAAGATGGATCAAAAGGGGGCCCTGGAAACTTCTGGAAGGATGTGAGAGAAGAAAAAAGGAAAGGATATGGGATGGAGAGGAGGAAGGGAAGCCAGAGAGGACCCTGGAAGGGTGTAAGTTATAAGGACATGTAGAAGGGCCTTTATGGAAAGAAGCCACGAGGTTTCTGCTAGCGCTGGGAGCCTCCTTTTATCTCCTGGCAAGAGAGACGGGTGCTCCGAGGACTCTGTCCTGGAAATCGATCGTGGCTCCGGGCCACCTGGCACTTCACACGGCTCAGAGCCTTGTGCTCTCTTGTGCGCGCCCCGGCGCGCACGCTTTCCTCTGCTGCTCCCTGCGGTCTCGCGTCTCTTCCCAGCTCTCTCCCACTTAGCCCACCACGGCCTGGCTACGCAAGTAGAACAGACTTTCATTTTCCTCAGGTTCTCACTGTGCATACCGACTACCCCGCTTCCTGCCACTCGAGTGGCCCCTCTCCAGCTCCCAGCACCTCTTATCTCTATGGTAACGGCAGACACGGCGATCATCCGGATTTTGCCTCAGAGAGTTGGTCTGTACAAGCAGGCTTTCCTGGGGTAGCTTGTCCTTTTACAGTTAACCGACATGCCTGGGGAGAAGAGCTGCCCCCAACAGGATGGCGAGCGATGGCCTCCAGGTGTGGGCACTTAGCAAGTCTGAGCTGAATGTCTCCATAAAAATATGATGTAATTAACAGACCTCGGCAGCTGGAACAATTCAGCACCTCGCATTGATTTTCCGTGTCTCCTATTTACTTTCAGTGTTTGAACTGTCTGCTGTGACAGGAAATCAAAGAATTATAATGGTGTACGGGAGGGCCATGATGCTGGATCAGCATTTCCTTGAGAAATCCTGAGACTAATCAGTTTATCATTCAGTCATCCCTTTTCACTCCTAAATTAAAGCTGTCCTCCAAAAATGCTAAGAAATAGCAGTTTATTTGGGGAATATTAAAAAAAAAATCAATGTACTATTTTAAACTCTGAGAGGAGTGTTTAAAAAAAAGGGAGAGAAGAGAGTAGGCTCAAAGTAATATGAGATGAATCTGTTTTCTCCTTCAGGCTTGTGATGAGGTTGGCAAAGACATTTGGGTGGAGAGGCAGAAGTGCTACATTCATTCTCCCCAAGTTTCACGGGTTTGGAAAAGTTACCTGGTGGAACCAAAGAGAGCCTTATTCCGAGTTTTTTCAATCACTGAAATTAAGGAAAGCAATTCTCCCCATATGTGCTTATTTAGGAACTTTCATATGATACTGGGTTGGCCTCTTCAGTCTCTCACTGTGTTTCCAACTCAGGCAGGTGAAGTCAGGATTTTGGAGTAACTTCACTTTGGATTCCTTAAAACTGGAGAAAATAGACAGAAAACTGAGCTTGCGACAAAGAAACGAGTCTCCATCCGAAGACTGCTATTTCCAGATTTCTTTTTATGAGATGCCTTGGGCTCCGCTGGTAGTGCTTTTCTTTAAACTCACTGGTCTTGGCAGAGTTCACATCTTTGTCATACTGTAAAGATGCATTTTCTTGGTCTTTTTATTGACTCAAGTAATATAACCCTTTCGTAAATAATTAGGAAAATAGAGAAAAGAAGAAAATTGCCCGCAATTCTCCCACTCAAGCACAATAGCTATTATTGTTTTGGAGCAAATACTTTGGGTCATTTTCAAATGTCAGTTTTTGATACGATTCTAAGCATAACGTGCAAACAACTTTGTGTTTTGCTTTTCCACTGAATATGTGTGGAAGCATTTCCCACGTTATTATTAGCTCCAGTAAATATCTTTTTAATTGCTGCTTGAGCAGCTGGAACCTTTCAGCCCTTCACATTGATTTTCCACGTAGCCTATGGAAGTCGAGACCTGGTATTTATTTAACTGTTTCTGTGTTTCAGGACAATAGATCAAATCCATTTTTCACTGTAATAAATCCCATGATAAGCTTCTCTATACATGAGAGTTTTCCATATATAAAATAATTTCTTTAGGATAAATTCCCAGAAATTACTGGATCAAAGTGCATGAATATTTTATGACTCGATATTTCCTGTTGCTCTTCGAAACTATTACGCGAATTTGTATTAATCACCCAAAATGTTTGAAGAATCATGCCTTATAAGGGTCTTTTGTCCACTAAATAGGGTGTACTGAGAGTGCTTTATGTGTGCAGTTTGATGAAGTAATATCTCGGAGGTAAATGTTTTGGACTTTAAAGGTGTTATTCCACGCATGGGGTTTAACATACAGAAGTGACTTCATTAGAGTTTGTTCGTTTATGTGTGCCGTAAAGTATGAATTCCTTGCCTGACTATAATGTTCTATCTCATCAAGCCTTGTAAAGTGAATTAGTGTCACACCCCCTCAGTTTGCCTATGAATTTTGAAGATGATGTGGACTTCTTTTCAATGTTACATAGTGTTTGGTGGGTATCCCCTTGCTGGGAATAATATCTTTGGAAAATAGGAAAATACCGAGTGGGAAGAAAGTACATTTTCTGGGAAAAGAAGAAGAACCCAGAGAGATGGAGTGAGAATTGTACCAGAGTCCCAGCAGCAGATGTTTTGGGTGTTGAAACTCCCACCAGAACAGCTGCAGAAGTGTAGAATCACATCTGGGCATGTGACGCGGCTGCATCATTACCTACCGACAGCAAAACAGCCAGATGCTTCCAATTCATTTTAAGGACCAAGCTTCAGGTCTGAACCTGTGAGTGTTTCTGCTTCCCGACCGTCGACTTATCAATTGCCCAGGCAGCTCATGAATACGTGGCCTCACAGGCACCTTCGCGACAGATCTTCTTGGTCATAGCAGGTGGGGGCAGAGCGCAGCTGCTGTGTGCCCAGACCCACAGCTCTAGTCTGCTGTGTGGCTCAAGAATAAAGCCATCAAAACCTTTCACACAACGGCTGCTGCGTGGCTTGTCACGGTATATGAAGCTTTCGAGAGCTTATTTTGTTTTATTTCCCCTGTAGTTCTTCAAATCCTTACCCCCTGCCCTCTCTCTCTCTCCCCTCCTTTCCCAATCTCCCAGGCAGTTGAACCTATAAATGGATGATCAGTATGGTAGCAAATGATTCTTAAGACTGTTGATGAATACTGTGATCTTTGAGGACCCAGCTATTTTCTTGTGTCATTCCTCTTGTCTTACACTGACAGTTACTATGAAAGTTGAGTGAAAGTGGCTTCTGGTGACGGGACTCCAGCCTGCAGACAGACTGATCACGGCCCTCAGCAGCCTCCCTCCTTCCCTGATTGGGTACAAAGCACGTAGGGCAGCTCCCAGGTGCCAGCGGGAGAAACGTTCAATATATAAACCTCAGCCCCCGGAGAGACAGGTTATTCAATGTATAAATCTCAACCCTTATAATGGTCAAGGGACAGGGTTCTCTCAGGAGTAGCTGAGAGAGGGGAAACTGACGAGACACATTTGGTGAAACGTGGAGACTCGTGTGTTAAATTTAATGTTAACAAGCACCCTAAGAAACAAGTAATGGTGTAAGACTTGGAATTTCTAAGAAAACAGTGCAAAGTATCTTCCATTCTTTGAAGTCACTCACATCCATGAAAATGCTTCATCTCAGTTAGCTGCCACACTCTTACAGTTATCTTCTTGTAGAAACCTTGCATTTATTACTAGAACTATTTTTATTATGCCAAAGAGGCAAAACCTTTCACATGGGGGAGGCCAAGGAGCTTGCCTCGTCAGCCCACCTGAGACTTGGGTCCATCTCTGGTTATCATTCAGCATCCTCTGCAGTACGCTACCATCCAGGGAGAGCTGTAAAATGTAACAGCCGTAAAAGTGGATAAGAGCCACCAAAGCCTTTTTTGGGGGAGAGAAATAAGGGAGGGAATGGTCAAATAAATTCAGAGTTGGATCCTGGTGTAAAAAAGAAAAGTAATAATAATATTAACAGGTATTTATTGAGTGGTTACTATGAACTGGGCAATGTTCACAGTTTACAATGTTTACATTTGTGAAGCCATTGAATCCTAATAAAAATCTTATGAGGTGGGTACTCTTATTATTGTCCAGTCCACACAGGAGGAAATGGAAGCTCACAGAGGTGAAATAACTTGCCCAGAGTTTCACAGTTGAGTCCCGCTCCAGGCCCCATGAAGTTAACACTGTGCTCTGCGAGTCTCTTGTTGTGCTGCCTTTCTGACTGTGCAGTACTGGGCCAGGGTCACGCAGGATGAGGCTAACCCCGGAACTCTAGGCTTCTGGTAGCAAAGGTCATCAAACGTGACTGACTGGTTATGTCGAGCAAAAATAATCTTGGAGTTGAAGAAAAGTTAAGGTGTTGTCCATATCCATTGTGACCTATGGTGGGTGTTATCTCCTACTGAAACACTTCTTATTCAGTAATAATAATAAGATACAGGAGTATTTACTGAGGTGTACCAGCTGCTATAGGAGGGACAGAGAAGAAGGGAATGTATATCTTGTCTTTAAGGCACTTATAATCTGGTGAGAATATGAGCAGAGATAGAGGGAAGATTAAATAACGTCCCGGATGATGTGAGCAGAGCTGTGAAGGTTCGTATACCGTGTAGGGATGCTAAAGGGATAAGTGTCTTGACACCTCATGGGCAGAGTCAGCCTTTCAGCCAGTGGGGTTTGGGGAAAGTGTATGGAGCTGGGTAGGAGGGGGATCTGAACTGTGTTTGGAAAGGTGCAAAGGACTCCAAATATAGAGGAAGAGAGACCCGTTTCAGGCATTTGGAATTTTGAGAAAAAGGGTGAAAATGAGAAAGGATGTTTTGCTTGGGGAGCAGCCGTTTGGTGTAGAGTGTGAGGCAGATGAGGCTGGAAAAAAAAAAACCCTGGAATCGGACTGCAGGAAATCTTGGTTACCCTAGTCCAGGAAAGTGCAAATGGTGACCCTGCTGGTCATCTGGGGCACTGCTTTCATTTATTTATTTATTTAAATGTTTATTTCATTTATTTGTTTTTGGCTGTGTCGGGTCTTAGTTGTGGCACGTGGGATCTTAGTTCCCTGACCAGGGATCGAACGTGCGTCCGCTACATTGGAAGGTGGATTCTTAACCACTGGACCACTAGGGAAGTCCCTGGGGCACTGCTTTTAATCAGTGGGCTTCTACACACTCAGCTAAGACTGTGTGGACCCAAAGGTTTGGAGCTGGAGTTTGAGGACAACGTAGAAACCCCACGTGTTTTGTTTTTCACAACCCGGAACTTTTAGTAACTATATGGAATATTGTCTTATATACTGATCACGGGTTGATAAAAGTGTCTATAGCTACCTTCCTACTCAAAGGGAACAACAAAGAAGGTTGCTCCAAAGGATGCCACGTGATGACCTTTAACCACAGAAAAACCTGTTCCAAGACCCACAGATTTCGAAAACAAACTTATGGTTACGAAAGGGGAAACGTGGGCCACGGGGGAGGGAGAAATTAGGAGTTTGGGATTAACATATACACACTACTGTATGTAATATAAGTAACCAACAAGGACCTACTGTATAGCGCAGGGAACTCTGCTCAGTATTCTGTAATCACCTATATGGGAAAAGAATCTGAAAAAGAATGGATATATGAATATGTATAACTGAATCACTTTGCTGTATACCTGAAACTAACAATATTGCAAATCAACTATACTCCAAAAAAAAAAAAAGAAACACCTGTTCCAGAAGTGACCAGTAGAAGTTTATGACCAGGTCTTCACTATGGATTTATTAAAATCAGAAGAAAAGATATGAAAAGAGGAAATTTGATTGGGCATGATTCAAGGTACATGCTGAAAATTCAATAGAGTGACCTCTGTGGCATGAAGAGGCAGCCTTGTGAGTAGAACCTGAAATGTTGAAAGATGGCATCTGATCTATGGGGAAACCCAGCACCTGATCTGTGGGGGAAGCCAGCTGAGTGATCATATTGGAAGACTGCTGTCCACACGGCAGCTGCAGCTCCTCCAGCGGAGTCTAATTTAAACACAGCTGAGTTCAGAGCTGGGGTGGGCCATGTCGTTTATTTAGCTTAACTCCTTTTTGCTAATCATCTCAAGAAATGTCTTCATGCCCAGTCACGTTATGTGATCTGCTGGAGATCATTCTCATTTGATCTCTTGAGACCTTCTTCTTGGGGGCTTGTAGTCTATGGTATCACCTAGAGGCGAATGTTCTCAAGATTAAGGCACCGATATCATTCTTCAGGGCAACGTATCTTCACTGCTGATGGTGTGAAGCGTTGTCTGATCCAGCTGTGGGCTGGTAGGTAGTTACAAGGACCAAATATAATTGAAAAGGACTGAAGTCCAGTTGAAGAAGTGAGACTTAGATCCTGGATCTCTGTGTCTGCCCACAGGGCTGGTGTATATACCTGCACAAGTCCAGGGAGCACCAACACCTGGGGTCTGACATGGATAGGGTTCCCTGCAGTTGGACCGTGTGGAGTTGGCTCACAGCCATCTCAGGTACTTTCTGTCAGACTCTCCAGAATTCAGTACATTTCCCTTAGTTCCAGTGTTATTTTTATCTCAGTCCAAGCCAGAATGTTTCCTACATAAACCAAAAAGCAATTTCTTTCTGCCTGATTCCCCAAAGCTCATCTTCCATTTCTGACAAAAGAGCACCTGTATATGCTCAGCGTGGGTCTCCCCTCATGGTTTCAGCTTCAACAGAAGTCTCCCTGATTATTTATTCAAACCTTCTTACCTTCCTACCCATTCTTCTCTCTGTCTCTCCCTTTTTCCTCTCTCTGTCTCTCTCTCATCTACCTCTTCCTGTATATTCACCTATCTAGTATTATTTTTTATATTTGTTAAAGTAATCTGTATGTCTGGTGTATATCCAGACACTCACGTTCTGGGAATAGAGACAGGAAGGGTTGCTTGGAAAGCAGACTTTCATTTAAGTGCCTTCTTTTCAGCCTAGCACCTGGCTCCCCATCTGCTATGCCTGTTGTGACCTGAGTCTGGAGATCCTCTGGTTCAAGTTCTCCAAAGAATACATTCTTGCCCTCCTGGCAGGGGTGGCGCAGGGATGGGGGGTGGGGGGCAGTGAGCAGGGCTGGCGTTTGGTGGGGGAAGAGACATATACCTCCTGCACATGCAGACTTTTTTCAGTCAGCACCTCTGCTCCAGGCCTCAGCCCCCATTGCCGAGGGACCTGCAGTGTCCACATGCCCAGCTTTCCAGGGTTCTCCGCACATTGTTGGGTTCTAGCTTTTTCCACTCCTCCGAGGGAATGGCCATTTCTCCATTACTTTTTATTCCCCCCAAAATGTGTTGACAGTTCTCATGCACTGCATTTACCTTCCCGATTCTCGCTTTTACACCTTTGTACAATTTTCACTGTCGTTTTGTTCAGGTTTTGGATGGAAGAAGAGATAAATATGTGTACTCTACTTACCATATTTGACCAACATTTCCTTCTTTTTACTTAAACTTCAGAAAGCACACATAGGGGATTTTAGGCACAGGGAGCACAGTAGGTTATAGTTCATGTCTAGTTTATAGTAAACAAAAGTTTTCTTTATGTCTCAGAGGGCCCCCCGCAGGGTGCAGCCTGCCAGGTGGCAGCCCCCCTGGCAGGTGGGTCTGCTGACCTCCAGAATCCTCCACTGTGCCTGGCTTGCACAAGGCCAGGCAGAGACATCTCAGGAAATTGTCCCCTGTGAGCAGCTGCTGAAATATCGAACATAGGCGCATGGGAGACGGACTTCTGGGATGGCTCTCGTGTAATTAATTGAGGTCTGGAGCAGTATTTCCCTATATATCCATAACACTCATACTCTAAACTGCCCCATCACGTTTATTAAAGGGAGAAGTAAACAAAGAAACAAACCTGGGGTTATACTTCATGGAAACCTTGTCAAACAGGAACGGCTTTACGTACGCTTTTTCCTCTTATCTGTTTGATTCAACTTGAGAGCAGACTGTTACCAGTGAAACAGATGATGTTACTTATTTCTGTATACCGGACTGCTCAGGTGTCCTACAGAGACCTGAACAGGATCAGTGCTTGTTATAAGAAAGCACTAACTATAAGTAACAACTCAAAACAATCAGGATTTCGCCATCAAGAAAGGGCCATACAGAAAATATTGTAAGAACAAAACAACCATTATAAAAATCTACCCTCTCCCCCAAAAAACTCACTAATAAAACCCACTTTTTTCTTAACCAGGGTGAGAAAACTTTGCTCTGAGTGGCTGAATTTCAAAGATCCTTAAGAGATTTATTAGGAATTGATTTGTGACTGCAGTTTCTTTTTTTTTTTATCTCTGCAATATTCATTAAATGTCATTGTTATGAAAAATACAATGGCATCAACAGAGAATTAAAAACAAGGCTTAGATGCACTTCTGTTTCTTTTTAGGCAAAGCTTGGTACACATCTGGATGCCACCTGAGATAGGAAGGTTCTTGATATAGGCTGAATAGTGTTTCCCTCCAACTTCATATGTTGAAGCCCTAAGCTCCAGTACCACAGAATGTGACTGTATTTAGAAATGGGGTGTAGAAAGAGGTGGCTGAGGTAAAATAAGGTCATATGGGTGGGCCCAAATCCAATCATGCTGGAGTCCTTACAAGGAGAGGAGACACCAGGGATGCAGGTGCACAGGGAAACAGCCATGTGAGGACACAGCGAGAAAGCAGCCATCTGCAAGCCAAGGAGAGATGCTTCAGGAGAAACCAAAGCTGCTGACACCCTGACCTTGGACTGCTGGCCTCCAGGACTGTGAGAAAATAAATTTCTGTCGCTTAAGCCCCTCATGTTATTTTGTTATGGCAGCTCTGGCAAACTAATGCAGTTCCTAGACCTGTCTTCTGCCATATTTGGTTTCAGATCTGGATACAAGAAGAAGAGCATAGTAATACTAAGAATTAGACACTTCTAACAATCAACTGAAAAGTCAGGTATTAGATCACAGTGGAGAAATGTACCACACATGGAACCACTTGGGCCCCATTACCTGTGAGCTGAGGATCTAAGCTGTTGCGCTGGGCTGGGGTTTGGTTTCCAGAGTGGAAAGTTGGAGCCTCAGACATTCCCTGGGGTTCCCCTTAGGGCTGGTTCTCAAGTGGATCAAGCTGCGTCTCTGGACCTGGCAGAGGAGGACAGGAAGCCTGTGGCATGTGGGCTTGATTGAATCGGGATGAAAAGAGTAGATGGAGGGTGTTTCCTGGTGATGGGGGTCCCTGATGGGAAACGGACTTAGGGGTCCATTCTCCTTCCTCTCACACCAATCGTCAGGAAGAGAAGCAAACCTGGGGTGTTGGGATGCTGCAACAGGCGGCTCGAGAGGTGGCCTCTCACCGAGATCTTTAATTGGCAGAGCCTCCTGGTGACACCTGGGTGATCTTCTATAATTTAGGCTGAGGGAGAAAAGAGAAAAGCATTGCAGTCATCTAACTAGATACTAGAAGTGCTTGTATTTGGGCAGCTGCTGGGCTGAGGAAGGAACCGAGCACTGGCTGTTTGCAGCCCCAAGTCTCATGGTTGTGTGTTGTCACAACCCATCAGAAGCCAGCAAAGGAAGCCAAGACTTCAGGTTTAGGCTGCACTCACCACCAGAGAGGCTGTTATGTCCCTGTTACCCCAGTACTCATGTTGACCAAGGTCCTTGATCCAGACAGTGAACAACAAAGAAAAATAAAATTTAAGGGATGGGGGAGACAGAGAGGCAGAGAGGGAAGGAGGGAGGGAGGGAAGGAGAGGTGGAGATGGAGAAGAGAGATGGAAACACAGAGAAACACATGAAAACAAAGAGGGAGACAGAGAACTAGACAGTCACAGGGAAAGCAAGTCACCTTGCTAGACCTTAGATCCCATGAGATTTTCATGGATCCCTGATTTGATCTGCTCTCTTGTCTGCCTCTGATCCCCACTGGAGTCTCATGTCTTGAAGAAGCCCAAGGATGTTTGCACTTGTGATGTGGTTTCTGATGGGTACCCTGTGAATTCACTGAAGCGGAACATGAAGAATGTAGGAACCAAGTTAATGGTTTTAGATTTTGTTTAAATGGGCAGTTATGCCTGAGATTCATTCATGTGGAGTGGATGTCTTATTTAGTCGGGAGAATCGAATGAAGTGCAGCAATCTCAGGGTGGCCAGCAAGACCGAGGACAAGGAGTGTTCGTTCTTCCTAAATGAGTCTTTATTGCAAGAATGCTGCTTTTTCTCTGGTGCTTGTTAAATACTGTATTTATGCTGTGTATTTGTATACAGTGGGATTAAGGAACCAAACTGAATTACTGACGATGGTTGCTTGAAGGGGTGTTTGACTAGGAGATTTACACAGTGTTCTTAATAATCTTTTTTTTATTTATTTATAGAATGTTATCATTCCAAACGTACAGTGCCGCCATCCCTTAGGAAAGAGGCTTTCTATTTGAGGACCACTAGCTCTGCATGTTGATTTGAAAAGAGATAAAAGAGCATCTGGCCACCATAGTACAGGCTGCATACTCCCTCCCTCTTCATTATGCAGTGAGCCGATGCATTTTTTTCTTTTTTCCTATTTATACAAATAAAGAGAACGATTTGGGAAATACGTCATGCTGGCATTAAACACCACTAGTCTTGCTGGGTGGAAACGTACACGTTCCATTAACAACAATTATATTGTATAATTAAGGTTTTGGTCCCCAAAGTCTGACTCGGAAGCTTCCTCAAAAACCGATGGGTTTACCAAAGACATGTTAAAGTAAATATACCCCTCCCATCAACCCCCCCCCCCCATCACCCCCCCTCAACTTCCCCCCCCCACCGTCCCCCCACCCCCCCGCAAAATGTGCCACCAGTACCTGTGCCAATGGCTGGGTCTGCAATGAATGTGGTGTTCAAGTGTAGCTGTGGCTGAGATTAATATGAAAATAGAAAAGATGCTTTGAAGAGGCAGATGCCTGCAAGCAGAGACATCAGGGCATTCTGTGTTTTGGGGGCTCCCACGTATGGGGAGCACATGAAAGAAACTGGGTGCTAGGAGGTGATTTGGAACGATCCTTGCAGAATGAGGCTTTCCATGTCATCTTGTTACGCTGCCCTCCATTGTTCTTTTTGTAGGGCTTTCAGTTTAGGTTTAGGTGGAAATTTCCTGAGGTTTGTACAATCTTGGCACACACATATGTGTAAACAGCCATGGGGAAAGAGCTGATGAAGTTCAAGCCCTTGCACCTGGGGGTGCCTCTTGACCCTGTGGCCGCAGCGTGTTCCACTCTCCCAGCAGGTGGAGAGAGCTCTGACCTCTGTTTCATCAGTGAATGCTGCTGGTGGTGACAGTAATGGATTTCCAAGGGCAACTGACACAGTGACAGGGTTTATAGATGACAGATTATGACAACACTCCCTGCTATCAGGTTTTTTCCTTTGATGACCACCTGGCTATCAATAATGGTCTCACCAGCCAAATCCTGCACTTCTACCTGTGGTTAAGGCTAAAGAAAAACAAATAGCTGAAAATCCTAGAACAGACTTACATCTTAACCAGGAGAAGAATTGATGGCCCAGGTGCCCCAGTGACGCAAATCAGGTGTAGGAGAGGAAGCAAGAAGTTTCGAATGAGACACACCTTAATCAGTGACACCCATCTGGTTAGACCCAAATTCTGGTAGATGGTCTGGTTCTCTTTGGTAGGAGTATGTGAGCACAGAAATAGTGTGAGGAGCAAGAAGGTTCATCTTCCTAACTTTGTAAGTGTGAACATTCTTTAAAGAAGTTGTGGCTGGAAAGGTTGAGCTGGGTGGCCGCTCCATCATTCCTGGATGGGTGGTATGTGGGTGCTGTTAGAACAAAGACAGAAGGCTCCACATGGAGTCACTTATGCCAAGCCCCACATCACCAAGCGGAGATTTAGCTATAGTTTTGGCTGTGTCAGCAATGGAATCTTCAACCTGTCAGTCGGGAATCGCCTGATCAGCACAGTTAGGGAATCTGCCTGATAGACTCCTGCTGTTCCCTAAAGAAAGTGACTTTGCAGTAACCAGTCTGCTCTTTTGCCTAGTATCACTTCCTTTTCTGTGTTCCCGTCTGCCTGCAAGAAGTCTTTCACTTTGTACAGCTCCTCAGAGTTCACTTCTCTCTGCTAGATTGGATGCTGCCCCATTCATGGATCGTTGAATGAAGTCAATAAAGAGCTTTAAAATTTACTCAGGTGAATTTTGTTTTGTAACAGTGCCTATATGTGTTTCCTTGCTGAAGTGTCAAAATCAGGTACATTTTTTCCCAGAATTGTATGATTGCAGAGGTGCAATCCCTAGGCAGCCCTACAAATAATACATGATTTTGTATTTAGTTACTCTTCAGAATCCCTAGGAGAAAAATGGCTCAGGATAGAAAATGAAAGTATATTGAAAATTTTGGAAGACTTCCTGGAAATCTGGAAGCACGAGCAAGATGTCAAGGTGAAAATGTTAAGGGGGTTAAACAGATATAAATGGACAAACTCATACTAATGTTAAGGTGTATAGGGCAAAATGAACTATTTGGGGAGACCCCTGTGGCAGAAGCTATTGATGACTTATCCGAGAGTAACCAACCCCTTCTTCCTTCCTAGTAGAGCACTGCATTTGTTTAGCAACTGGGTTTATAGGAGCAACCACTATTTGGAACAGTGCACAGTAAGAATGTGGTTTGTGAAAAATCAGCACAATCAGAAAACGGTACCCATAAAGCAATTAAATAAAACGAGGAGGTTGGACGACATAGTGTTTTAGCTCCCAATTAGTTCTGACATGTCATGCTCTACTCCTTGGATCTTTCTGTCATGGAAGAAATCAGCAATAGCAAAAAAAAGTTTATGAAAACTTTTGGGCTACAGTACTGAGCAAACCTTGGGCACTGTGAGTGAAATGTTCTTTATTTGCAGTTCACAAACTTGTGAAATTTAGACATTGGAATTCCTACTATAGAAAGAGATTGAAATATATTGAGACCTCTGCTTAAGCAGAACAAAAATTATAATTGAGAGAACTGTAAATTGTTTTCAATCGATATACTTTGTTATCACATTCTATTTAAGAATATTCATCCAAATGTCATCTTGAGCCAAGCTGTGAGCATATGTCATTTGCCATAAAAGTGGAGTAGATAATGTGCGTTTTCTGATTAGTAACTATCAATAAGTAGGTAGGGTTTACTGGAGAGACTTAGGCTATACTTTGTAATGTAGGGATGTACTTTATAATATACTTATCAGGCAGTGTCCTTTGAAATTTAACACTGGTAGCCTTGATAAGGGAGAACAAATGATGCAGTCTGGATGTATAGAGTTTACTATGAAAAAATTAAAATTTAGGAAAGGTTAATTAGATACATATTAAGTTATAGGCATATTGGTTACCAGTGACAAGCAGTTCTCAGAAAATGACTATAATCATAGGGGGATCTTATTCCCAGGTTTTCCAAGTCTACTTCAATTTCAAATATACTGTCCTCTTGTGAGAACAATGGGAATTGATTTTTGGCTTAAGAAGTAAGGTCTGTCCGAGGATACCCCACGTGCATGAACTCTGCCCTGCAGCAAGCACTCAAGGTGCATGTGTGGGGTGGGGGGTGGGGGAGTGGGAAAGGAGGAGGTAGATGTAGGGGAATTGGGTGGAGCACCTGGATCCACAGCCCAGAGGGACCCTCCCCCTGGACCTCTCCATCCCTGGCAGTGGTCCCCCACTCTCTGGGGCACTAAGAGTGTTCTCCTCGGTCACACTACCCTTCACCTTCTCCTTCTGGGAAAAGGTTATAGGGCAAGTTTGGCCTCTTTGCTGATCTCTCCCTGCTTGAAACTTGGGCTCCGCCAGTCTTATATATTGTTCTGTGATTAGTACACGGGAGACAACATGGGAGGAAAAGGTCTGCAGGGCGCTCTTGAAACAAGTACCTTGACGTATAGCCGGAAGAGTTGTGTTGGAAGAGGTTCTTCCTTCTTGACTCCTCAAAAGAGGAGGTAGGAGGGAAGGGACACATTTCATATTGAGAAGATGACAATTACCTGTAG
This sequence comes from Aethalodelphis obliquidens, assembly GCF_003676395.1. Taxonomy (NCBI): domain Eukaryota; kingdom Metazoa; phylum Chordata; class Mammalia; order Artiodactyla; family Delphinidae; genus Aethalodelphis; species Aethalodelphis obliquidens. The sequence goes on from NW_020837976.1 coordinate 4,088,389, forward strand.
GGAGGGGCACCTGGAGAAAAAATGGGTTTTAGAGGCAGTTAGACCTACGTTTGAATATTTGTCTCCCTTGTTGTGCAACCTTGAACTTGAACATTGCTGAATGTCAGTTTCATCCACTCTAAAAATGAGGATTAAGCCCTTGCACAGTTGTGGTCATCAAGGTGTAAGTGATAGTATGCCACGAAGATCCTAGCACCTGACTTGTAGTATTCAGTAACTACTGGAAAAGAAATCAAGGAGCCTGCTATCTGATGATCTAAAAGTGACATGAAAGTATGCCTTGAAGGGACACAAGTATGAGAAAAGGCTGCATTTTGATAAAATGTAACCTGAAACCTATTGGATAATAAAGTGAATTACAAGACATAGCGAACTCACGGATCTAATTGCCGTGCTGAGAGATGAGGCTTTTACTTTTATGATTGTGCTCTGAATTAGGAAGTTTCATTGATTAGGTTCCTGAGAAGATGGCTTTTTGATCTGATGGCCGTTTATGATTTAGCAGCAACGTCATTGAAGAGTTAACGTCCTTTTCCCTTGTGTGTCTTGGGGTCGACCATGAATCTTACACTGAGAATCTCTCAAGTGAAAAACATTTTTAGGTATTAAATTAGAGGCCTTTCCAGGCATGGCTACTCAGTTTGTTACAAGCAGCAATGCAGAATCCAAGTTGATCTTCTGCCCTTTCTGCAATTTTCTCTTCAGTTTAAGGCAGCTCTGTGGAATTGTGTTTCTCTGTATGATGATTTCCTTGGCACTGATAAAGTTCATGCATTTTCTAGTTGTCCTATTTTTCTGCTCATTTGTTTTATTTCGTGACACTGGATCATTTTAGGAAAATAGTGTATTTTAAGTGAGTCACTAAAGTTGTCTGTGGGGTTGTTTTTCTCTTAAGAACCCTCAGGAATGGAGAGTTGAAAGTGACAGCGTTGGCACTTGAGTAGTATCGCTGAAGCAGGGATAACAAACGTCATGGGCTGGTTGTTGACCACATCAATCCAGGTCATGAAACACAGAGCATCACCCTGGGCTGAAGGGTGAAAACACATCCAAGGCACCAGCAAAACTCTCAGCCTGGTGCCAAAGGGGACTGATGGAGAGTGGCCGTGATGCCTTGGTGCTTGAACCCATCACGACCTTTGTTGAGATAGATGTGCTGAAGTGTGAGCTTTCCAGCCCTCCAGCTGCTCCTGAGATGCCTTTCCCAGAGGAGGGATGTTTCCTGGTTGGCAGTCTGGGGGCATATCTGGTGTCTAACTCATGAGAAAAGGATAGTTTTTTTAAAAAAAGAAAGTGAAGAACATCAGACTTTGGCCACTAACCCAGACAAGGCTGCTTATTTGGAAGTCATGACTGCTACTCCCTGATGTTATTTATTGCTTATGCGACATATGACTTGAATTTGGGCCACTTATTGTCAAGTTTCCAAGGGTGTAGATAATATTGGGGAAAACCACCTCAAATGAAAATTTTTTTGTAGATGAACAATGAGGATAAGGTCTTGGAATCAGCAATGAACACACTTACATTTTGCAACAATTGTAACAGTTGCTATGACTAATAATTGCAGGTTTTGCTGTTCTAACAATTGAACAAAACGATGGATGGTACTTGCTCTTCAGTGACTTTTAGCAACACCTCCAGCTGCTCTGTTGTCAGATATGGGCTGCAGCTGCTCCCGGTCAAAGATACACCATCCTGAGGTGCAAATTCACCTCTACTCTACTCACTCCTGTTTTTAAGGTTCTTAGCATACTTTTTTTCTGGGGCAGGAACCAACAAGTATCCTTTACTTGAGGTGGGGGTCGACACATACAGGTGGGCTCAGGAACAAGATAGTGGGAGAGATAAGGGCAAGTGTTTTTTCTAGACGGAGCTTCACCTGCTGCCCAAGTTGTCATCGTTTTTGGTTGTCCATGGAGATGACTATTCTACTGATGATAGATGCTTGAAATCACGTTATTCAGATGCCATCCTTGAAGAATTTTAATCCCATTTAAAATAAATAATTACCAATACTGTAACCTTTTATCTTTATGTATGTTCATAATTATTTATCTATTCCAAGTAATATGTCAAGTGTTTCTTGGTATTGCTTAATGTGTCTGAAGAAAATATTAATGCTGTAAGGATTTACAGCAAACTAATAATCTAATTTTGTTCTCTTATAATGAAGTTAAGGTTAGATGACTGTCTGAGGTCACTATTCCCTCTTTCAGTGAATATTTATGTTGTCCCTTCTGTGTTCCAAGCATTGTGCTGGGGGCTATTGATGACAACAGAAGGGCAATGGGTAGGGCCTGATCTGTCTTCAAGGAGCTCATAGTCTAGAAGGGAAGCAGACCTGCATCAAAGAATCACAAACGAGTGTGGCATGTTGACTGCAAAGCGAGGCACAAGATGATGGGCAAGGCCTGGGACAAGGACCCTGAATCCCAGCCCAGCACTGTTGCTGCTACAGTGTTAGGGAGGACTTACAAGTTCTTGGGAAAAATAATACTTCAGTGATCCGAGAAACTCTTTACAGCTTAGAGAGCTTCATTAAAGCAGAGTTATTTATGCTTTTCTTATATACTGTTAGTTTCAAGCATTTATTAACAATCATTAATCTGCCTACCCAAATTAAGAACTAACTATGTCCATACATGCTTTTAAGTTCACAGTGGGCTGGATTTCACGTGCATTTTCTCATAGAACTCAAATAACCCTATGAGATAGAATGAGCTTAACTACTATTATCTCTGTTTTTCAGATGAGAGATCTGAGGCACAGAAAAGTTAAGGGACCTTCCTTAGGTCATTGGCGGATTGAAAGATGTGAATCTCGGTCTTTGGAACTGCTTGGACCATGAGTTTTCTTAGTCTATATTACGTAGAAGCTTCTTAGTCTTTTTCATAGGAGGGTTTACTAGGTATGCTGTGCTGGTCATAACCTCCTTTCGGAGACTCTGGTCCCTTGGATCCTGCAGTACATCACTCTGCATATTTCTTGTATATTTCTGATTTTTCTTTCCCTGTCTTCAAGGAGCTCTTCTACCTCTACCTGCCTGGTGAATGCTGGTGTCCCGTGGGGTCTGTCCCAGACCTGTTCTCTCACTCCACACCCTCTGTACAATTACACACATTGTTATGGCATCACTACCACATGAAGGGACAATTCTTAAAGCTACGTCTCCTAACTCTAACCTCTCCCCCCAAGCATAAACTTAAATAGACCAGTTGCCTGCTGGACAGCTCCCCTGATGGCAACAAGTACTATCCATTCCCACTGAACTCTTTTTCCTTCTACTTGACACTGGAAGCTTCACTCTTATTCCTGACTCACTGGTTTCAGCACCACTGACCCAGTCACTGAAGCTTAAAATCCATGAGCTTCTGTCCTCTTCCTCCCTCGTCACATCTAACTGGATCGCCACATCTTGATATGATCCCCTAAACATAATTTTTGAAATCTGTTCCCTCTTTCTCACTCATGCTGCCACTGCCTTGTATATTAGACGGATTCTCCAGTGTGTCTGTGGGTTTCTCGAGAGCATGTTGAGGAAAAGCGTGAGTGATACATCTACTCGTGCATTCCCTCACTAATTCACTCCACAAAAATTTATTGAGACAAATAAATCTCACTGCCACTGGGGAAAATTGGGTTGATCCTTTTGAGGAAATTAAAATTGACCTGGAAACCCTAGCCTTTTCTCATACTATCTAGGTTAATTAACTATGTATTACATAGCTTTCAAGTCTCAGCAGTTTCAGATTGGGCATTGAGCTGTTATGTAGCCAGAGAGCAAAGATTAAATGACAGTTCTTATCCATCTTTCCTAAAGTAACCTCTCTCATTGAGGCTTTGATTTAGAAGATGTTTTGGCCACTCACAAGTCACTGAGTTATCAGAGTTTTCCAAAAGCAAATGTACAAATTCCAAACTGTGGTAGGGTCTCAGCAAAAAATGTTAGTGTATCTATGGTAATTCTTTTCCTTCTTTGTGAACTTATGTAAAAATACTTATAAGTTATAAAATTAGGTCTTGTTAAAAAATATATTTATAAATATATTCAGTATCATATTTGTGGAATGGTCTTTTTTGAAATGAATCACAGTTGGAACTGTCTTGGAAATAAGCTAGCAAAAAAATCCCTGCAAAATAATAGATTTCTTTTAGTTAGCCAGCTCCTCTGATGCATTTAAAATGTGATTCGCTTTCCAAAATATTGAAGTACAGACATATTTCGGAACCATATGTCAAGTAAAGTTTATCTCTGATGTCTTATAGTGATGAGGAATTTATTAATGCTGAAGGATGGCCTGATGGTGAGGATTTATAGCCCCATCTTGGTAGGCCTAGAACTTTGATCCTTGGTTTATTCAAAGTTTATCAGGAAAAAGAAGTGTGGTGAATTAAAGACGATTACAAGTTTCTTGCCTTCCATGCCATTGAAGGATGGAGACTATTCTCTTCCTCTTGAACCCAGGATGATCCTATGACCCATTTTGACTAATAGAATGTGGCAGAAGTGACTGTATTTCTGAGGCTGGGACCCAAGAGTTATGCGGCTTTCACTCTCCCTGCCTGGGATACACCCCTTTGGAAGCCAGGATCCATGTGAGCAGTGTGATGACCCCGAGACTAGCATGCTACAAGGAAGCCCAAGCCAGCCATGTGGCACCAGGAGGCCCCGAGGTGCCCGGTATGTGTCTGGAGCCTTTTGGAACTTCCAGCCCAGTTAGACCACTTACTCAATGCCTCTGAGCACCTGATCAGCCAGTGCTGCCCAGAGCAGAAAGGCTACTCTGCTTATCCCTGTCTGAATTCCTGACCCATACAATTATGAGCAAGTAAAAATAGCTATTTTTAAGCCCCTGTGTTTTGGGATAGTTTGTTACACAGCAATAGATAATAAAAACAATTGGCTCACACCACCCACCATCTTTCCCCAAGGAAAGTTTACTTAGAAAACCAAATAGCCTGATGAATAAGAGAATCAGGGCAGAGAAAATGTTTTCAGGGATATCCAGGCCTACATTTCCCAGGCTTTTCTCACTGGATCCGGGTATCATCTCTCCTTGCCAGGCTGAGAAACCATTGCCTTCAATCTGTCTCCTCCTGAACACCATTTTCCCATTGTTATTAGATACTCTTGTCAGCTCTTCTAGTTAAGTTTTACATCAAATTATAACAGGTGTGTGTCAGGCAGTGGGTCTCCAGTAGACACTCAACAGGGCCATTCAACAAAACTACAGTGAGTCCCTGCCTTGTATGCAGCACTGAGCCGGGAAGCCCGAATATGCAGATAGGATCTGATCCCTGCCCACACCAAGCTGATAGTTTATTAGGGGGACCAAAGTCACATTCAGATAATTACAGTTCATCTCAGACACTGATGCTTGCTTGGGGACATAGGAGTGCTCATTTGTGGCTTGGTGGAAGATTTTCTAGGGAGAGTGACATTCGATCTGGGCCTGGGGGAGCGAGGAGTTTGGCAGGAGGGGAAGTTCATCAAAGTCATTCCAACCAGAGGGAGGAGGGCGAGTGAAAATTTCTGATGAGCTTTTGGGCCTGCACAGTGTCCACTGAGGCTGGGATGTCACAAGAATTAGGGCCAATGGGACTGGAAGGGTAGCTTAGGCTCTGATTGTGCAGGTCTTTGGATACTCACTTCCTTAGGACTTAGAAGTTGGTCCTTTTAAAAATTGGTGAGCTATGGAAGGTTAAGGGGGAGAGGCCGTCACATCTGTGTTCATACACCATGGGTCATGGGTCTTCTTTTCCCTCCCATCCCATGTACTGGAGCCCTTCATTCATAGACTGATGAGACCACAGGGAAGGAAAAAATAGACAGCTAAAAGCAGGGCCTTAGAGGAAGGCTGCTTTGTAACCTGAGAAGTAGCTTATCGCTTTACTACTTAAAAACAGGTGAACATTCAGATGCCTTTTGTTCAATTGTTTTAAGAGCAAAAAGACTGCCCAACTCTTAGAAAGTGTAATATTTGCAGAAAGCAAGAAAATGTCACTGTGGGGAGATATTTTTCCTTGTCCCAGAGATCAGAGTAGGGATGGTTCCCCAAGCTCTCAGAAAGGTCTTCGTTGTCGGGGAAAGTAGTAGTTTTTCAACCTGTGTCGTGTGCCAGGAATAATTCCATATTCTCTCAGTCACCAATTAAACATTGCTTCTTGGCAAGTGTCCCCTTTCGCCTGAGTTTATCTGGAAAGAATTCCCTGAGGTGTTAGTAAGCTGCGCTTATTTAAATTTCTGCGGTATGATTGTTGACAAGCAGCTCGCTCTCTGGTGCTGTTTCCTGTGAGAAGTGCTAAGAACTTGAAAACAAGGTTGAGAATCTGGGTTCTGTCAGTGACCTGCTGAACTCGACATCCTGGGGGTAAAGAGAGGGTCTCCCCCTGCCTTTGAGGAGCAAATAGTGTAGCCGGGCAAAAGGATGTGGCAGGATGTGGACGTACAGGGGGAAGGATCTTAACTGCCACTTATTTAAGAGGTTAAGTCTATAAATTTTTCCTTTTGTATTATTTATTTTGGGGTTTCCATGTCAGAATTAGGCTAGCTCTTTAAAAAGATTTGGAAAGCTTTTTATTTTTAATGCCACGGAATATTTTATGCAAACTTAGGAATTATCTGTGTCTTAACTATACGTGCACAGCTGGTGCGAATACCATGTGGGTCTGATAACCCTTCTTGGAGATAATTTGTTGAAAGCTACCCCCCCACCCTGCTTCTTCACTGATTTATTTAGGTTTTCTGCTTATTCCCAAGGAATTTTTTGTGGATCTTTTTTTTTTTTGAATTTTATTTTATTTTTTTACACAGCAGCGTCTTATTGGTTATCTATTTTATACATATTTGGTGTATATATGTCAATCCCAATCTCCCAATTCATCACACCACTACCCCCGCCCCGCTTTCCCCCCATGGTGTCCATACGTTTGTTCTCTACATCTGTGTCTCTATCTCTGCCTTGCAAACCAGTTCATCTGTACCATTTCTCTAGATTCCACATATATGCGTTAATTAATATACAATATTTGTTTTTCTCTTTCTGACTTACTTCACTCTGTATGACAGTCTCTAGGTCCATCCACGTCTCTACAAATGACCCAATTTCATTCCTTTTTATGGCTCAGTAATATTCCATTGTATATATGTACCACATCTTCTTTATCCATTCGTCTGTCGATGGGCATTTAGGTTGCTTCCATCACCTGACTATTGTAAACAGTGCTGCAGTGAACACTGGGGTGCATGTCTTTACGAATTATGGTTTTCTCTGGGTATATGCCCAGTAGTGGGATTGCTGGGTCATATGGTAGTTCTATTTTTAGTTTTTTAAGGAACCTTCATACTGTTCTCCATAGTGGCTGTATCAGTTTACATTCCCACCAACAGTGTAAGAGGGTTCCCTTTTCTCCACACCTGCTTCAGCATTTATTGTTTCTAGATTTTTTGATGATGGCCATTCTGACTATGTCAACATCTGTAAAATGGAAATAATAACCCCTAACCACCAAGATTGTTGCAAAGATATAAATCAATAACAGTAAATGAAAAAAATAGGTAAGGTGCCTTGCAAGCTGTAAAGTACTTTGAACATGAACGTTACTTATGCAACAAGCATTTGTCAAGGGATTACTATGCACATAAACTGTATTAAGGGTTATAGCAATTTACCAGGTATATCTTTAAATATCTCATACCATTTTAGACTGTCAGTTGAGAAGTTTCTGTGGGAAAGCCTTTCTCTGAAATAACTATTTTATATAGTATTTTTCCTTTATCCCATTGGCTGGATTTAAGAGATAGATCAGGATTGTAAAACATCAAGGAACATGAAGGTTTTTCAACACTTGCTTCTTGCTTTTATTAATAAAAAGAGAACTGTGCCAAGGGTGTATGCTTCACTGAGGAATAATGAGAGAAAATTGTTCACGGGCTTACTTGTTTAAGTGCAATTAGGCTAGCCTGTAATTTTTGTATTAAATTGCTTGGTAGTTGGGAACCAATATTTGGAGCTACTCATTAAATAAATTACCTACATTAAAGAATTTTCCCTGATTACAAACTCAGGGAGCAAGGATGTCGTTAAAACTCGTGGTCTCTTAAAGTAAAGAATAATGCAAGGTTGGTGAACAGGTAGCCCTGGACCCTGGCTGCATGGCCCATGGAAAATGTTGATTAGACCTGAGAGCTCATCAGAAGAAGAAATTACTGTGAGGCTTGGGACCGGGGTGCTCCTGACGCTCTAAATGTGTGTGACCTTTGGCCAGCATGTCAGCTCCCCCAACCCAGTTTCCCTTTCTCTCTAAAGAGGAGGAATAACATCCATCTGGACTATTACACAGGGATGTGGTAGAGATCTAATTCAAAATGCAAATTATAGAAAAAGCTGATTCAAAGAGGCCTGGCAAGTTCTTCTCAAATGTCAGTGTATATAGAATCACCTGGGGATTTTGTTCAAATGCAGATTCTGGTTCAGGAGGACCCACATTGTGGTCCTGATTCTGCGTTTCTGACAAACTCCCAAGTGATGCTGATGCTGCTGGCCTACATACAGGTCACACTTTGAGTACTAAGGGGTTCAACAGTAAAGATAGTTTTTTAGCCCATTAAATTGCAAGGTCCAGGAATAAAGATTGGCCTCAGTTTAGGCTTGTTCCAGCTGCTCAGTGTTATGAAAGTACTGGTTTCCTTTTGCTTTTTCCTATGTTCTGTAATGTCAGCTTCACCTTGTGGCTGGCTCTCCGCATGGTACTAAGGCGACTGCTTGCAGTTCCTGGGGCTTTGGTTCAGACATCCATCGTTGTGGCCAGCAGAAAACTGTGTTCACAATATTGCCAGCCAAAGCCCTACAATTCATTCCGACAAAACAGATGAAATAAACTGATTGGCTTAACCCAGGTCATAGGCTCTACTTGTGGGGTTGGAAGTGGAGTGAAATTCCCAGAACCAAATGGAAATCAGGGCTATGGAAAGGGGAAAACAGATGCTGGAGAGGCAGCCAAGGAATGTCCTTTCTTAGAGTGTTTATCAAATCTATTTTAACAAATGTGATGTATTAACATGAACTGTCATAAACAGATAGTTTGCACACATCCCCGTCTGATTTAGAAATCTTCTTTGAGTCAAGAAATACCAGTCTTTGTTAATAGCAGATGTGTTTTGGAGATCACAACAGTCTTTTAGAGATTCCCAAGACATTTATATTTATTGATAAATTTAATGTAGCTTGTGTTAACAGGAGTCACTAAGAAGGGTTGGAGTGAATAACCTCTTTATAAAGAGATCAGAAAATCCACAGCACGGGGAAATGCTTTTAAGGTGTTTTGTAGTTTGGTTTTTAAATATAATCATAAATTTAACTCTGCTGTCTGGCTGGACTTGGAGGGGAATAAGGGAAATATGGCTGAAACGATTGTAGCACATGAGAATACCAAGAGAGTGACTGGGGATGGGGCCGCCCTCCCCAGGACAGAAGGAATGGCTTGTTGATTAAGACGAAACAAATTAAGTTTATAAGAGTTATTCACGGTTAGTGATGGTGAACTTCTTGCTAATCTTGCCATTCTTATGCCCAAAGCTTTCACAATATTGTTGTTTTACCACATGCTTGTCACCCAACCAGAAGACAAGAGCTGGGAACCGTTTGTGTTGGGTCTGGAATTTACCATGGAAAAGATGCCAGGGCTGAAATGAAGTTCTCATTAGGAAATTTCTCTCCATAAGTGGACTTACCCCAGTGCCATGATGGCAGTGATGTCACCATGCTGTCAAATAAACTCAAGATTAATTCTGAGAAAGCAAGACTCCTAACCAGATTGTTTCTCCCCAGTGCTAAGAGCACTGAAGTTGACTGCTGGCTTTGAAACTTTGTGTACAGATAACTCAAATAGACAGAACCCACGAGTTTGCTGTATAGGGCAATGTCTGTGTAAATGATAGGCTTGGCCATGGCTGGGTGTAGATGTGGCACAAACTGGATGAGGCTATAGATCTGGGTGGGGGCCCCTGCAAAGCCTAGTTATCTTTTAGGTAGTATGTAATTAACAGTTTAACCTTACCCCAAGAGTTTTATCGAAATGGAGGGTAAACTTGAGAACCCAGAACTTGCAGTCAGAAATGGGGGTGGTCTTGTAGGCGATACCCTTTAGCTTTGCAGTTGGCATCAGAAGTATGAGTCCCTAGAATGAGCCTCACTCACTGAAATGTGTGATTTGGGAAGAGAAAAGGCGAGAGGCCCGGGATGAATCTTTGATTCCTGCATGGCTTCCTGTTCACCCATTGCAGTGGGCTCTTGTCTAACAGTTGGAAATGAATTATCTGAGGAGGCAAAGCAAAAGACTGTATCGGGAAGGGGCGCCCGGGCGGAGAGCAGCAGGACAAGGGAACCCAGGAGAACTGCTCTGCCATGTGGCTCACAGTCTCAGGTTTTATGGTAATGGGGTTAGTTTCCAGGTTGTCTCTGGCCAGTCATCATGCTTGGCCCATAGTCTGACCCAGGGTCCTCCGCGGTGGTGTGTGCATCTCTCAGCCGAGATGGATTCCAGTGTGACAGTTTCTGGGAGGTCGGCAGGACATACTGTCTCCTCCCTCCTCCTTTCGGCCCCTCTAGAATTCTCCTGGTTAGTTCTCAGGAGCAGCACCGTGTTCTTTATTGGGACTTCCTGTTGTGAGACAGCTCAGGCAAGTGATTGTCATCATGCCTGGACAAGGCGGGCAGTTTCAGTCCACGGTTCCCTAAGAGTTGTGCTGGGATCAGTTACTACATGTAAACGTTCCCTGTGGAATTTAGAGATGAATCCACACCCCCAGGAGTTAGCTCACTGGATGCATAAGGAAATGTAAAATAGTAAGAAATAAGCTAAATATACAATGCCTTGGCTATTATTGTGCATAATAGCTAAAATGAAAATAAAGAGCTCTGGAGCAGATCCTGACTGTGAGCCCATCTCAGATTTCAGCCAGCCTGAGCTATGGTTGCTAGCTTCAGGGCTGCTACCAAAGGGGAATTTTGCTGGGACAACAAGTAGTACCTCTAGGTTGTCCAGGTGGGTAAAAGGCAAAACCAAGGAAGTAGTGAAACCAGGGGGTATACCTGAAGGAGTTGTTTCGTTTTGTATTGATATTTTCAGCTTCCTGAAGAACCTTTACTAAAATAGGTTTTGAGTGACTAGCTTAGAGTGGTATCTTTGGTTTTGGATACTGCAGAGTAGAAGAGCATGTTTGGGTTAATACAGGACCCAGCTCGCTACTGAGCAATCACAGGTGGCTATATGTGATCCCAAGACACAGCAAGTTATTTCCAAAAGGACAGCTAGCCTGATGGACTGGATAAAAGCAGCTACAAAGTGAGTTTATCCTAAGAAAGGAGACTGTCCAACTCTCCCTTTAAATGTGAAGTGGAACATCCCAGATGAAACAGCTGCGATGCTTCATATGCAAGCCATGCTGAGATGGTTGGGCTATTCATCCACTGAATATACCCCTTACCCAAGGCATAGTAAATGCTGTGATTAAAGGCACCCCTTTGGCAGGGACACCCCATGTAACACTGCTGCTCTGATATCGAGCAACAGTTTGAGAAGCCCTGTCAGATTTGTTGTCTCAGCTTCCCTTACAGATTTTACAGATGTTAGGAAATTAGAGTGATTCTCAAGGAAATGGGGAAAGACAAAGGGAAGAGTCAAGGGAGTGGACTCAGCAGAGTGGAAATCTTTAGATGGTTGTTGATAAATGGGATGAATAAAGCGGACATTGATGAGTTGAAACAAAGGTCTTAATGCAGCACTATTGGAGGTTGGGTGGACCAGTGGAAGCCCCTGCTGGTTCCTACTTTTCAAAGGGCCCTAAACAAATCTTCTCTATTTAACTCCTTCTGGAAGAATTCGAAAAGCTGGAAGGCAAAGCTGACAATGAGAAACGTGACCTGGAATCACCTTGGATAGTGGGCTGGCATATTAATCAGGATGGAAACTGACAGAAGAGCCAGCGTCCCCCACCTGGGGACCCAAGGCCATATGCACATGGGTGGGTAAATGGGCAGTGGGGTTGAAGGAGAAGAGAATGTTTGGGGGCTTCTTAACATGGGATTCCAATGCACTATGATTCCAAAATCTGTTGGGAAGTCCTAATAAGAAGTACAGTGAGATTGGGAGGACATGGAGATGCAGTGGTTGATGGGACTAAAGTGAAAATTTGGATTAAAATTGGAATGTGAAGTGGTTATTTAATGTGAAGGGATTGGATTTTCTTTATCTGAACATGACTTCAGAGGTGGGAAGTTTGGGTAAAAATAAATGACAAATGTAGAGAAGGAAAAATGGTAGCTGAGGATAAAGGAATGAGTAAATGGGTTATGCAGTGAGGGAACTCCCATATTACTTAGGTGACTCGAAAGAGGCTCAGAGCAAGAGAATAATATTATCTCTAAGCTCACCTGTACCAGATGCCCAGAAAGGTGAAGCTACGTGTTTGCCAAGACCACCCCTGCTTTGGGAACCTCACAAAACTGAATGGAAGTCTGCAAACCTGAGTGGTGTCACTGTGGGAAACATTTTGGTCGTACAAGGTGATGATGAACTAGACTGAAGGTTAACGGATGAGTAGAATTCTAGTAATGTGCCAACAGCTTTTGAGTCTTATTTTTCAAGTTACATCTGCTACAAAGGGTATCATTTGGGAAGGAATTTGTGGGAACTTCTCCCTAATGGGCCGTTGGACCATGTGGAGTACAGCTCCCAGCCGACTGATCATTGTGTAACTCTAAACCTGGATGATCGAATGCTTAGAAAGTTTCCTGGCTATAATGGTGGCAGGACCAATATACCACAGAGTGCTATGCACAAATATGTATTATGCTTATTTTTGGTGGATGGAAAGCTATTAAACAGAATAGAAAAAAACCATTGGGTTCCTGATGGGATTAGAGTAATAGGTACCACATGATGGGTCTGAATTCCCCTGGAAACAGCCCCAGCTTGAGATGGGGAGGGCTGTGGGTGACCTTATGGCATACTCAAACTAAATGACATCTGGCTGTGACACCACTCATCTAACCCTAGAATGGAGGACCCAATATTTGGGGTAGAAAACATGTATACTAACTGCACTCAGGTCATTAGTACACAATGGCAACAGCATGTATGGTGAATTAAACAATACTGGACCACAGGACAGAAAAGGACTTTAGGGGAGAAAGTTCTGGTCTAGTCATCTTGGGACAAGCTGAATTCACTTTTTATGAGGAGTGGCATTCAGAGGAAAAGTAATTTTAACTAGAACGAGCAAATTAGAGGGATTCTCTTCCAGGAGGCAGGAAAGGGATGGGAGTGAACCTGGAAAGATGATAAAGCTTTAGTGAAGTGGGTCAGGCAGACTCAACAAATAGTGCTGATAATGCTAGGATACACTGTTTGTAAAAGGCTTGTACCCTTACCCAATAGGACCTCTTGACTATTTTAAGACAGATGAAGGGGCAGTAGCCATGGGGCAGTGGCCCTCCATTCCAGCAGCTGGGGCTCAAGGGCTCAGCAATGGAATCTTATGGCCCTCCAAACCTGTGGAGTTCTCTGGCAGCATTTGTAATGTACACTGATACACTATATCTGCCCTCACCCCTAGGATAGATTAAAAGACATATCCTGTAATACAGTTAGCAGAAATAGGAGCTATTCTGAATACCACCCACGTCCTGCCTGTGGGAGGGAGGTGGGCCCTGCTGTCTAGTAGTGCACAATGGAAACTAGTCTTAGTACAAGCCTGTGAACTGAGACAGGGTAAATGGCTTTGACCCCAACTAACTTGGACCCTGTAAATAACCAAATCATGGCCAACGTAATGACACCTGTTCATGGTAATAATATGGGCAAGGATAGATTATGTTGGAAGGCATAGCAAATACCTCTGTAATTCTAACCGCTTTTGTTATATAATGAAACAGAATTGTACCATGACCATACTCTAATATGATGTAACATTGGCATTGTTGGTAAAATTTGACTACCTTATGTAAGTCAGTCTTATGATTATACTGATATTGATAATCAAACATATTGAGAGATGTAGTTAAAGCCTCTTCAGGATAGAAATGGAAAATGACTGCTCTGAAGAACTGGCTTTAGCTAACCATCAGATAATTGCTATGCTAAATAGTTTTGTACAAGTTTATCATGATGTACAAATAGCAGTAGATCAAGGGAGGAAACAAGTAATAAATTTAGTACAAATATACGAAAATGTATGTAATGACTTTATAGGATGGATTAATTTCTTTAAATCTGCCCAACACTGGTTCCTCCAAATGTTAGGCATATTCATACTGATTCTGTTATGGTGTCTGTCATATAAATGCTTTCCTAAATGTAGACGCTCAAATATGGTCATTTGGCTTAAGAGAGCCTTGGCCAAATGCCAGGGGGTGGCCTGTGTGTTTAACAGGGGGAGGTCTGGACTTTGCCCTCGTCTCCTGGGAGGTGCTCTCTAGGAAGAGTGTCTGTTTACTCGGGGGCTTTGGGCAAAAACAGTCTGACAATGTGATTTATGATGGGGACTTTGAGCTACATGATATCTGCTCTACCTCTGGAGGATCTAAAGGTCAGCCCTGTGTGCAGTCAACCAGGTCTCCACAGTAAAAACTCTGGACACCAAGGCTTGGGTGAGCTTCCCTGGCTGGCAATATCCTGTGCATATTGTCTCAAATCATTGCCAGGGAAGTTAAAACTGTCCCTGACTCCGTGGTGACAGGACAACTGAAAACTTCATGTTTAGAAACCTCCTGAGCTCTGCCTCGTGTGTCTCTTCCTTTGGCTAATTTAATCAGTATCCTTTATTCTTTCACTGCAATAAAGCATAACCACAGTCATTATGGCCTTCAGTACATTCTTCCAGTGAATTACTGAGCCCGAGTGTGGTCTTAGAAACCCCTCTACCCTGGGCTTCCCCGGTGGCGCAGTGGTTGAGAGTCCGCCTGCCGATGCCGGGAACGCGGGTTTGTGCCCCGGTCGGGGAGGATCCCACATGCCGTGGAGCGGCTGGACCCGTGAGCCATGGCCGCTGAGCCTGCGCGTCCGGACCCTATGCTCCGCAACGGGAGAGGCCACAACAGTGAGAGGCCCGCGTACCACAAAAATAAATAAATAAATAAATAAAATAAAAGAAACTCCTCTACCCTGCAGTTGGTATCAGAAGTGAGGACATTCTTGGGGACTGTGCCCCCTAACCTCACAGGTGGATTTTATAATTTTATTCTTGGATCTAACAACACCATCCACTTTCAAATATGCCTCTGCTAGAAACATTATCCTTTAAATGGTTCCTTAAGTGCCATTACAACTATGGTATAATCTGTACTAAAGCACCATGAAGATGTTAATACAGATGCGTGTGTGAATTAAAAAGTGACTCTAAATGCTTAGTAACCAATTTACTTCACATTAATAATTCAGCTGTTTTTATTTGTTTCTAAACAAAGAGCAAAGGGGACCCAGCCCACAGAGTAGTTGTAATAGTGTGCACAATTTTTATTAAACCAAAATAAAATCTTTTAAAGTTCTCAGCTTATGAAAGTCACTCATTCATTTCTTTTTTTCCCATCACATGTCTTCTTTTTGAAAATTTCTCTCAAACTGATAGAAACTGCCATGCCCTTCCATCCTACATCTCATCCTGGGGCAAAAGGAGAAGACATCATTCGGTGTCCTTAAATGGTAATACTTTTAATTGGAAAACTAACCCACCCCTAACTAGAGTAGCGTTTATTCTGTTCCACCTGTTTCAAGCAAGTGCAGTAAAGTGATCAGAGATGAACTAAAAAGGAAGAAAATGGCAAGGCATGCTACACAAATAATTTTCAAAGACCCTTAAATTGTGAATTTTGAAGATTTTCATGCTTGACAGTACTGGGTATCTGTGCTTCACAAAGCACTTTGCAAAGCAATATTCTTGGCTCCCATTTGGTAACTGGCAAAAAACAAACAAACAGAAAAGAAACAACACTCCCCCCTCATCCAATACGACAAAACCAGGGGCAGGGCAATAATGAGAACTTATTCAGAGTCACGGAGGAAATCATGAAGAGTGCCAGATTCAGAGCCAGTCCCCTGGGCAGCATTTTTCCGTTCTTCCATTTTTGCTGCCTAGATATTGGATTTCAGTTGGGGTTATTTAACTTACAGGCCGATCATATATTCAGCTTTTTCAGAATGTCACAGGCACTTTGCTACAGATTCAATGCTTTCTCTTTTAACTCTCCATTTACTGATTTCCCTCCGTCAGCACTAGAAAGAAAAATCACCTGCTGATGGTTTGTGGGCAAAGGATTATTTTAAGAAGAATTAAAAAAAATTATAGATAAGTCTGAGAAACATTTCTATCTCAAAAAGCAATGTTTTCAGACTTGTTGATCCCCAGTTTTTACCTAAGTGGTATTACAATAAAGTAATTTATAATATAAAAGTTATATAATAAATATGGAATAAGTATATACTAAAATAATTTTAAAATACGCACAATTAAAATTGGCATTTTTTTACACTTAAAACCCTTACAGAAACATAAAACAAATAGAATATTTCACATTATGTACCCCTCAAAAAATCCATCCAAAAATGAAATTAAGAATATCATTGTGACATTCATGTGGTTGGTGATTTTTTTTTTTTTCTGGAAGGAAATCCCCATTATGAAATAACTGTGGTGCTGAGGGCTACAGCTTAGATATTTGTATATCTCTGGCAAGCATTTACTACCGGGTGCTGTGTGACAACTCAGTTCCCTCTTCCTTTTCTCTAGTGACACTCCTGAACAAATGTTATTTGCATGTCTGTTGGTCTTCTTGTGGCATGGAGCACATCGTATGCTTACCAAGGGCACATCAGTTCTTTTCACATTAGCTCATGAATGTCAAGAATGTCATTACTCAATGCCAATGAGATTCCGAAGTGTTCTGATTGTACTAGATGATGAGTTGTTTATTCACATAATCTAGAATTTACCTGGGTTAATTTTTTGATAATCATCAAAATGCAAACACAAAAAGTAAAACTCTTAGAGGCAAGCCAGGGACAGCAAAGTGTATATCACTTGGACTCCAGAATCCATGAACCTGGCTTGAGAACCACTCTTAAAGATGCCTGTGCATTTTGACTTAATAATACTTCATCTACTAATAGTTCTCATCATGAGGTAATTTAAATATTCCACTGAGTTGTTATAAGAATTAATTAAATAGTGTATGTGAAAATTTTTTGCATATTATAAAACATCATAAGTATGTAGTTATTTTTTTCTACCTCTTTCATTTCCTTTTTCCTCAAAGCCTTATGTAATACACATACAGAGTCTTACTGATATAGTCCCCTTAAAAATTTTGTTGCCTTGGTGTTTTTTATTAGTGTATTGATCAGCAGTCATCCATTACTTCAGAGGCAAGCTTCATCTGATTGTTTACCACACTGACAGAGAGATACTGATAGACTTCATGATTTCCTGGATGTTTGACAAAGTGTGTGAAATAACAATGATCCAAAAAGTGGAATTCTTGCAGACTTCCTTTGGAACCCTAGAGTTTCAATGTATTGCATGGAATCTGATAATTGTGCTGCCCGTAGGGAAATACCTGGCATGGTACATGGTACTCAGGACTGTGTGTAGGAGACAGAAATACTTCATAACAGTCTCTGCTAATGGTACTTACAGGCGAAGGGGAAAAAGAACGAACCATCAGGACGTGTTCTGCACCAGACACTTAATAGGCACTATCTGTATCGTTGGCATAATTTCCCCCTTGTGCAGGGAAAAAACTGAGATTTGGAGAAGTTCAGTAATTTGCCTAAAGACCCAGAAGGTTATAATTTCCAGGTCCATATTATTTCCCTGATACCTGCCTGTGGAAGCATGAGTGAGAATGCACAGGGCACAGACCAGGATCTTGGGCAGAGGAGACAGAGCTTCCCAGGCTGGTGTCTGCCAAATCACTTGTGGCCTCAAGTCCAGTTTTCCAAAAGCAGTATTTACTACTGCTGACAACCCTACCTTCCTTAGTTTGATCTGTTTTCTCTCTATCATCAACACTGTCTTAAGTGGTAGCTTCTTCCCAGCAAACTAATTTGAAGACTTGCTCTGACACTGGTCTTTTCTCTGTTTATAGAATTGACCTGGAGTTAGAGGCCCGTGAGTCCTTGATATTCAGCCCAGGTGTGGAGGCAGTTTGGCCTCCACCATCCAGCTTGGGCAGCCTTGATAGCACAGCGACAACGAGACAAATGCTAACATTTGCTGATGATTACGATGAGCCAGGCACTGTTCTAATTGCCTTGTATGTATTATTTGATTTAATCCTCATAACAGTCCTCTGTGGTACCTATTAATGCCATTTTACAGGTGAGAAAATGGAGGCACAGAAAGACCGAGCAACTTGCACAAGGTCATACAGCTATAATGAGGCCACAGCAGACTACGACCCATTACATCCCTAGGGCTCTGGGTTGCCTTTCTGAGCAGGCTTGGGTAGATTGCTATGACCGTGGGTTCCTGCGTGTGTGCTGTGTTTACCTAATCTCTTGCCTTGTGTTGCAAGGTGCTTGGTCCAGGACTCAGGTGTTCCACTCTCCATGTGGCCCCCACGGTACGGAGAAGTTCTGAACAAACAGGTTGTGTTTAGTGAACAGGGTTGACTTTTCCTACGTGAAGCACTGATGTCCAAGTGCCTATTTGTGAAGGCAGAGAGAAGTAGCCCATTCTTAGTGGCATGTTGATGCCTCAGTGTATGTATATCAAAAGGGAAACCAGACTTTGACATTCAGTACTGTTATGGGTTAAATTGTTTCCCCCCAAATTCACATGTTGGGTTTCTACACCCTCCACTCCCCGACTGCATACCTTAGAATATGACTGTACTTGAAGACAGGATCTTTAAAGAGGGAATTAAGTCAAATGAAGTCATGAGGGTGGGCCCTAATCAGATTGGTGTCCTTATAAGAAGATATTAGGACACTGACAGACATAGAGGAAAGACCATGTGCAGAAACAGGGAGAGGACGGCCATCTGTAAGCCAAGGAGAGAGACCCTCAGAAGAAACCAATCCTGCTCACATGTTGAGACATAAATTTCTGTGGGTGAAGCCACCTGATCTGGGGTGCTCAGTTATGGTGGCCCTAGCAAACTGATGCAGGTACATTTGGGCAGAAGGATGTAGGGTCTGCCTCTCTTGGCTAGTGGTAAAGGGAGTCGTGGGAACATGGGCTGCAATTTGGGGTATACACACCACAATTCTGGAGGTGCTCTCTCTTCTGCAGGCCTGGCTGGAGAGGAGGATATGAACTGGGGTCAGTAGAGGAGGGAGGTTTCGTAATAGCCTGACACCAGATTTTTAGAGCATGTTTACTTGTTCACTAAAGAAATACCTAATGACCACCTCTCTATCATGTGCTCACCCTGTGCTGAACCTTGGTGACAGATGGTGACCCAGATGGACCACATGGTGGCCCCAAAAACCTTACAATACAGAGGCTCAAGTAGTTGTAATAGAGCGTGGTCAAGGCTGGGCTCTGTCCTGGGGGGCAGCACGTATACTGTGTGTGTAGGGGAAAGGCTCGTCAGAGCAAAAGCATCAACGTTGGGACCTGAAGGTTGGATGAGGAAAAGCTAGCCCAGCAGGGAGGAGAGCACAGAGAGTTACAGAGAGAGGATAGATAGCTCTGAGGTCTTGCTGGTGAAGGAGAGAATGACATTTCAGGAAACGAAAAAAAACATTTTTTTTTAATTAAAAATTTTTTTTTCCAGTTTTATTGAGACACCGTTGACCTATAATGTTGCATAGAAGGTGTGCAACAAGAGTTGATATACGTATATATTACAAAATTATTACCACAATAAGTCAATTAACATCCATCACCTCACATAATTATAAACTTTTTTCATGTGGTGAGAACTTTAGCAAGTTTCAAATATACAAGATAGTCTTGTTAACTATAGTCACCATGCTGTACATTACATCCCCAGAACTTATCTTAAAAGAAAGATAACTTTTTTATCTTAAAAAAAAAGTTCAATATGGTTAGAGAAGCACATGTCATGAGTGGCAGGGAGTGGTGGATTGTGGAGGGGTAAGGCCCTGAGCTGGGCTGGGCCAGTGGCATTGAGGCATATGCTTAAGACAACTGGAGGTCACTGAAGGATGCTGTGCTTGGTCACTGGTGTGTTTGTGTGTGTGTTCTCTCCAAAACTAGCTCAGATCCAATAACAAAGCCAGGAGCACCAACCAGCCTGGAATTACAAATAATGATAGTTAACATTTATGGAACTTTTCTATGTATAAATCACTGTGTGTGTGTTTTGTATGCACCATCCCCCCTTTTTTGCTCACCGTGTTTCCATGAGAGATGTGTTACAATTACCTCTGTTTTACAGATCAGGAGACTGAGGTCAGAGAATTTAAACTGTGAGACCACAAAGTCAGGCTGCAGAGCTGGGACCCCAAACCACGGCACTGCTCTGTCCCGCATGCCTCTTATCTTTACAATTTTCTTTGACTTGGGATTGAACCTGTCAGCAGGATAGATACACCCATAATTTATTCTGTCACCTAGTACTTCACCGAGCAGGGAGGGACACAGGATTTGAGGGCTGCCACAACCAGTTTGTAAAATTTCAGCTTCTACTCACCCCGGTTGATGAGCTGCTACCGTGGTTGATTTCCCTTTTCAGGAAAAGCTTCTAGATAACATCCAGTCGAGGAGGCCTTGTTCCAGGACAATGAGCTACCTCCTTCTTCAGCCTAGAGCAAGCTGAATACCTTTAACAGTTCCTCCTAGGCACTAGGCCTCGCCAACCCATGTGAATTTGAGTGTGTTCTGCACACAGGCAAGTGTCAAACTCTTATAGGCCTGCATGAACGTTCTAGGCCCTGCATCCCTAGAGAAGCAGAATCTTTTCCAAATTTCCCAAAGATTCTTCTCCCCACAGTCTCTGCGGGCTTCTTCCTGGCTGGTGGACGCTTAGTCTCACGTTCACTTTCTCCAGGTGAAACAGATACTATCACCCAGGAGGTTATGGCTTTCTGTTCTTTTCTTTCATCCTCTCCTTCGTGTTTTTGATCTTAAACCTAGATGACAGTCTAATGTGTTGAGATATTAATTTATACCTTCGCTTTTGGAGCTAGAGGAAGCCTGATGGAATTACTAGTGTATCTCCTGCCTCCATCCCAAGAAGCAAGTCAATTTTTGTTCCGAGTTTTGAGCTCCCAACCTCAGGGAGTTGTTAAGGGCTTTTGTGTCAGGGCCACAAAGAGACGTTATATATTAAAGTTGTGTGACTTTAGGGAGTTATTTAATTTCTCCAAGCCTCAGATTTTCCCATCTGGAAAATGGGAATAATTATAGTGCTATCTCACAGACTTGTCAGGAGGCTAAAATAAGGTAATGCCTGGAAAGGCCTATAATATAGATTTAGATATTGGGGGAATCCTGCATGATAGGACTACACTAGCGGCACTAAATATAGATATTGGTATTGCTTTTGGGGTCCACACTGACTAATGCATAACTTGTTTGGAAGGTCCATGATTGGGGGTAAATGATGGCCAGCCTTTGGGTGGATGAAAGAGTTTGGTCACTGGAGTGGCGCAGATTCTTGGAGATTAAGAGGTGTGTTTTTTTGGTGGGGTCCACAATTTGTGGAGAACTGTGCTCTGCTCATGAGCTATGTCCTTCCATGGGGTGGGAGGGACTATAGCCTTTAAATGATGAGGCCCTGAGTAGTGTGGTGATGGTGGGAACCAAGGGAAGGCCTCTCCAGGGCCCCACCAGAGTGCCAGCACCCGCTGCACAGCCATGTCTAGATGCTGAAAGGATGATGGTAAAGATGGGAGACTGAGCACTGAAGGTCTGGTTCCTTCCTCAATTTTCTGTACCCACTTCAACTCCTGATTCCATTGAGGGACAAGAGAGCTCCAGGAATGATGGGCATCTAGCCTGTCCTGAGCCAGTGGGCCTCAGAGATTTGATTTGATTTAGAGAAATAAAAATATGTGACATTTTTTACATCTGAGCATTGCATCCCAAACTCATACTGGTTGCCATTATTTAGTTATTTTATTTTTGTTTATAAAGATTTCAAAAACTCACTTTGTAAAATTTGGAAAGTAGAGAAAAACATAAAGAAAAAATAAAAATTGTAAACCCACCACTTGGAAATAATCACTTTAATATTTTTCTAAGTTTGCACTGTGTGTATATAATACACACAGTTACTTATAGTTACTTATAGTAACATATAGTTACTTAAGTGAGATTGTACTGTGAATAGTCTCTATCCTGTTTTGTATTTAACATATATTTTCTCATATAATACAAATTCTTCATAAAACATTTAAATGCTGCATGATATTCTGTTCTATGGGAGTGCTTCAGATGATTTAACTAATTCTTTGTGTTTAGAAAGATTGTTTCTAGTTCTTGCTCTGTTAAATACTATTGTAATGACTATCCTCATATAAATTTGCATTCCCATTTCATTTCCTGAGAGCTAGAAACTATTCTCTCTCTTAAATTATTTCCGATGCAATATTTCCTTTTGTTTTTTAAAAAACTCATCCTGGGCTTCCCTGGTGGCGCAGTGGTTGAGAGTCCGCCTGCCGATGCAGGGAACACGGGTTCGTGCTCCGGTCTGGGAAGATCCCACATGCCGCAGAGCGGCTGGGCCCGTGAGCCATGGCCGCTGGGCCTGCGCGTCCAAAGCCTGTGCTTCGCAACGGGAGAGGCCACAACAGTGAGAGGCCCGTGTACCGCAAAACAAACAAACAAACAAACAAAACCTCATCCTGTGTTTTCTTAAATACATTCTAAATCCAAAAATATTTCTTCAAAGAACCTTCATTACTTCATAACATTTACTCCTCACCAGTCATTCCCAAAGACCCTCATTTTGAGATGGTTGAGGACTGTCCACGTGGCAAATTAGCAAGATTAGGAAAACTCCCATTCAGTTGTTTAAAGAGTTTCCTTAAGCTGCAGCCAAACCGACACTGCCAAAATTCATCCAAAATTAAGCTTATGTTGATTATTTGGTTTTGGTGCTGTTTCTACATCTGGCCATACCGGACTCTTGCTGACATCACAGCGTCTACTATTTTGCACAAAACTGCCTTCAGCAAAATTGTAAGGGAGTAGGAAGCTGTGGCCCGGAAGTAAGAGCAAGATGCTGCTTCATCATCATGTGCCAACCGGTTGTTGCTTTTCACTCTTTCCTGAAGCCGTGTGCTTGTGTGTGCGTGCGCGTGCGTGCGTGCACCCGTGCACGTCTGCACACGTTTGTGTTTTGTGTGCATGTGTGTTTGTGGGCACTGGTAGCAAGGAGTTTCCTGTAGGTGTTTTACTTAACCAGAGCACCAAACTGTCTGAGGCAGTACGAGACAGTCTGTAATGCTGGATACCTGAAAGCATAATGGATCCTCACTACAGAACCAGCATGGATACGCCCTACCCTAAAATTCTGTCCTTGTCTGCTCTTCTATTCTTAGTGTGAAATTTATGACTTTCCTAAGAGTTGCCAGTTCAACTCACAATGAAATAGAAGAATACAACTCAAGGGTATTATGGCCATAACAAAAGAGAGCTGTCCTCCCTCCCTGCCCCGGGGCTGCTCTGCGATAGAAATAGCGGCTTGTCAAGGATGATTGTGCATGGAAGATGTGTTTGTCCATCCTTGTCAGGCTTAGCCCACTTCAGACCAGGCCCTGCTTCCCATGGTCAGAGCCAATGGTGCATTTTGCTCGCTTCTGATGAAAAGTAACAAGCACTTTGGTTTTAGGAATCAGATCAAGAGTGATTCTCTTTGAAGCTTTCACAAAGCTGGCAAGAATTTCACACCATTTTGAGTGCTGCAGGTGAAGAATTTAACAGCTGGTGGGAGTGCAAATTAGAGCCAATTATAATTTGATTGACCTGCCTTGACAATAAAACTGTCTTCCCTAATTTAAGATGCCTAGCAGGAGCCTCTCTGCCCTGGAAAGGTGGCGATTCAAACGCAGAGCAGCTCAAACTAGGAAATTCTTTTAACAACACTGTGACAGTAATAAAGATTTATTTATGTAGCCCATTTTTTTTCTCTTGGACTGAAATGACTGTGTTCAAACCGAGGGATAGGACATTATGTACAGAAATGAAAAGGGACTGGGCTTGGCAGAAATGGCTCTTGAGGATGGTGGCAGCCGCAGAGAAAACACATGTAAATTTTGGAAAGCAGTGAAGAAAGGGGGAGGTGTCTCGGTTCCTAAGTGTGATGCCAGTTGTCATAATATTTTTGAAGAAACCAAATGCAGAATTGAAAAGAATATTCTTTGAAACTGCTTAAAGCGGCATCGTGGGAAAGCCTGTTTTCTTCCTGTGTTAGATTTTGGAGGCTAATTTATTGTCACCTTATTCAAACAGGTCAAAGAAGGCTTTGAACTCCAGCTCACATGCAACCTCTCATTCCCTTCTACTTATTCACACTAGCTCAGGTTTATTTAACTAGTTAAACTTTACAAGGAAAGAAATGGGTTGCTCTGCATTTTTCATTTACCTTGAGTCAGCTCTCTGGGTCATTTTCATTGACCTTTAATCCTGATGCCTGTGATCTCATACCCTGGGCTTTCCCGTTCTTGGAAGGCAGTGCTCACCACCAAGCAGAGATTAAATTATCTACTCTCCAACCCCACCTCTGCCACTGAGGGCTTACTTGATCTTGGGCACATTACCCCTTGGTCTTGGGTCTTCATCTACAAAATGGAAATAATAAAACCTCCCTCGTGGGGTATTGTGGGGATTGTTGAGATACGACAAAGATTTTTCTCCTTGACGAAACCCTAGCCAGGCTCCTCTGAACCCTCTTCCCTACTAGGCTGGGCCTTCACCTACAGAGACTTGAACAAACACAAACATAGTTTCTCACAGCTTAAGGCTGATCCCTAGGCTGACACCAGCCTCCATGAAAGTATCTGCCTGAGAAAACTCAAGGCTGCCCAAAGAATTTACTGTTTGTTCAGCCAACATCTGAAGATATGGCCCCTGTCTCCCAGCCTCTGTGGGAGGGTAGGAGCCTGACTTTGATAAGCACCAGCTAGCAAACCCGGATGAGTTCAGACCAAACCCCGCTTCCTGCTTTTTGTAATTTTCATTTTCCAGACTCTGCGGCTGCCCTGCTCCCCCCTCTCCCTCCTCCCTCATGCTCTCTTAAAAACACCCAGTCACTTCTGTGCAGGTCAGTTGAGTTGAGTTGAGTTCAGTTCCTGCTGGACTCTTTTCCCAGTCGCAGTAGTGCATCCCTGATTAAAGTCTCCCCATACCACGTTAGCCAGGGTTTGCTTTGCTGACCCTTGACAGATACCACCCCCCGCCCCATACACTGGCTTGGCATAAGGCCTCGTCTAAGCGGCTCTCGGGAGACGAGGTTATTCTACCTGTTAGGACCTGCTTATCCTTATCTCTACCATGGAGCCTGCCCAACCTTATTGCTTTATTCTCTCTTCTTGCTGCCAGTGAAACTCTGCAATGAGTGCAGGAGGGAATACGGGCCATGAGGAGGGCTATTCTCGCCTCCTTGATATCGGACTTAGAATGAATTTCACCAAGTAACAGTGTTCTTCCTGTTGTAGAGGTTCTTATGACACTAATATAATTTGGACCCGCTGTATGTTAAACATACCTTTATGATTGGCTTAGAAATTTATTTATTTTTTATCATAAAGTTTATAGAAAAGTAAACAAAAATGTTAGGGAAATCACTGTAATAAAGGCCATCAGTTTTATGTCATAGCAAAAGACATGGAAACTCAGTTTTTGGATGCACTGTATCAGTATGGGTACAACCTGAATTTTACTGCTTTCAATTTTATGACAAGTAAAGTTGCCAAAAGGGAACAGAAGCCTGAGTTCCAAACAGTCAACTTAATATACAAACTTCTGGCTTATCGTATTGTAAGCTGTATACTGCATGTAACCGAGTTTCATCTTAATGGCCATGAACCATCAGGAAGCTTCTCTTTAAGGGGGACAAATAAAGCGCATGGGCTTTGTGGCAGTGTTCTCTCTCCTCTTTTAAGGTTAATTCTGGATGAGGATTAGGGTTTCTGGAAGTTCAGCCTTTATAAAATGAGACTTTTCTTCTCTTATTATTACTGTGGCTTCCAGAGTCACTTTCTACTAAAAAAAAATTACTACTAATAAAGATCTATGTGGTGATGGTTGTTTGTATCCTTGTACACATCCATGAAACTGAAATTTCTTGTGGGCAACACATCTGGTTTAAAAAAATTACCTGTAGGGATATTAAATGGCAGGCAAGGATCCTAGTAACCAGTCCTGGAGTGTAGCCACCCCCAAGTAATGAAATGATGATTTCTGCAAGCAGGCTTGACTGCACTGGACCTGTGCAGATGATGGAGAGGGGCAGGATGCTCCAGCAGCTGCTGTCTGGTGAACTGAGACGGGGCATGCACAAGGTGGGCAGACAGATGCTGTAATGACCCACTAAAGAATAACCGTGTGCAATACAACATAGCTGGGAAACAATGGCAGCAGATGGACAAAAACCTGGCTCACAGCAAGCAGGGGAAGGCAGCTCATTTATAGCAAAAAGCCCTGCGTAGCTCAGGGAGGGACAGGAATCCAGACCCATGCCCAGCCTGTAAGTAGCAACAGGCCCTGTAAGCAGCATTCATCCTTTTCAAATATATTTATTGACTGCTCGCTATGCATACCACCCTGGGCCCAGTGCTACGCTATGGGAGCGCAGGGGTGAAGGCAGGCTTACTGACTTCTAGGAGTTTAGAGTCCAGTGGTTTCCAGTGCAGTGGGTTTCTGTTTGTATGATACCATTTGGGAATTAAGTTACTGATATCCCTGCCATTTCACATTCTTTAAAATCTGGTTACTCTTTTCCTAGATCTTGGATGGCATAACTTGAAAACCAAAGGAGATGGAGTTTTAGAAGAGTAGAGGTTGCAAAAAGAGTTGATGAGTCACATCTCCAGTAACTCTGTGCTGACATTGTCCAATAGCTTAGGGTATTGAATGAGACTATTGTTCTTCAGTTTATAGCCACCCCGCACAGGGTCACTTCCCTTTGAATACACTGCAGGGAGGATGACCAGCCCTTATCTGAGTTTTAGCTTTATCCAAAAGGTATCTGTGCAAGAAGGGGCGTTGTAGTTTCCAAATAGAAAGAGCAATCCCATTCTGTGTGCGTGCATCTGTACACACGTGCGCATGCACGCACACACACATGCACACACACACACACACATTCTGGATTATGTGTTGTATTCTTTGGTTCCTAGGTAAACATTCTTCATCGCCATCATCATTATCATCATCATCACTGGGTTGGCAACTAAAAGCAGCTAAAAAAATCCCTCCCTGGCAGTTGAGTACTTTTAATTACCTGGACAGAAGGTATTTTCCATTTTTTGTAACGGTCATTAAAGAGAAAAGGGGATTGAAGTGCAATGTGAGTTTTGCTTAAATATGGAAAAAATGTTGACTTTTGCTAGAATAGTTTGCAAGGGGTTATGCTATGAAATTGTTGCTCCCCCTCCCCCTACCATTTTTCCACACTAGAATAGACTGACATGGCTTGAAATAGTTTGGCTTTAGCCTGCAGACAGTGGAACAGAGATGACAACCTACGAATGAATTATTAAAATAGCTGCATGTTAGCATCTTCTAGTTTGACAGATTTAGTCTTGACGATATCACCACATCATGACTAGTTTGATCATCCTCAGAAAGAGCAAAAATAATGATGTAGATTCTACAAGGCATATACACATATAGCTTTTAGCCACATCCTAGAATACATACAAACAGTCTGCATTTCCACTAGTGCCTACCTGTAGGTGTTGTCTATGTAAAAACAAGAGAGAAACTTGTGATCAGGAGTAGTTCTCTCTTGTAACCTAAATGGGAGGGAAGTCCAAAAGGGAGGGGATATCTGTATGTGTATGGCTGATTCACTTTGTTGTGCAGTGGTGGCTAACACAACAGTATAAAGCAACCACACTCCAATAAAAATTAATAAAAAAAGAATAGTTCTAATTATGAACAATTTAAATACAAAATAATAGAATGTGCATAATATCTTCATCTTACACAAAATAGGACAGAGAAAACCAAAATATTTACGAATTTACCCTTATCATGTAAGAGTAAGTTCGACAATATCAGGTGTTGGATAAAGACCATCAGGAAATCTTGTACACTGTAGGTGGGAATGTACAACCATTTTGGAGAACAGTTTGGAAATATCTAAAGAAAGCTGAAGATGTGCATACCATTTAAATGAAAAAACTTCAGTCCTTGACATGTATTATCCATTTTAAGTGTATTGTTACATGAGTTTAAGTGAATTTGTACAGCTGTGCAGGCATCACCCCAGTCCAGTTTTAAAACATTTCCATCACCCCAAAAGTTCCCTTCTGTATGTTTACAGTCAATATATGCTTCCACACACCAGTCCCATGCAACCATTGATCTTTGTATTACTATAGTTTTGCCTTTCCTAGACATTATATATAAATCCAATTATGTAATATATAGTTTTTTTTCCTGTCTGACTTCTTTTAATTACCACAGTGTTTTTAAGGACTATCCATGTAGCATGTTGTCAATAGTTTGTTCCTTTTAATTGCTGAAGGGTTGTGTGGATAACCATATTTTGTAAATCCATTTACCAGTTGACAGCAGTTTGGATGGTTTCTAGTTTCTGGCTATTATGAATAACGCTAGTATAAGAAATCTTTGTGCGGACACATTTTCACTTCTCTTTGGTGAATACCTTGGGGTGAAATTGCTGAGTCATATAGTAAGTGTATCTTTAAATTTTTAATAAGCTGCTAAACTGCTTTTCAAAGAGACTGCCCCATTTTATATTCCCACCAATAATGTATGCAGTTTCCAGTTTCTCCACTTCCTTGTCAACACTTAGTGGTGTCAGTCTGTCTGATTTTAGCCATTTTATAGTGATTTTATAGAGGTATCTCATTGTGTTTTTAATTTGCATTTTCTCAATGACAGGATTTTGAGCATTTTTTTTAATGTGCTTATTTGCCATTTCTATATAACTTTGGAGAAGTATATTTTCAAATCTTTTGTGATTTAAATTTTTTCTCTTACTATGGAGTTGCAAGTGTAATTTATATATTCTGAATAGAAGTTGTTTATGAGATACATGCTTTGCAAATATTCTCTCCCAGTCTGTGGAGATTAATTTTTTAATGGTGTTTTGAAGAGCAAACTTTTCATATTTGAAGTCCAGTGATCAATTTTTCCTTTTCTAAATGGTCTATTGGTGTCATATTTTTAAAAATTTGCTTAATCTAAGTCAAACAATAATTTTCTCCAAAAAATTTTATAGTTTTAGCTCAGTCTTATATTTAGGGGTAACATTTTGAGTTAATTTGTGTTTGGTGAGAGATAGGAGTCAGGCTGAGTTTTTTAAATATATATCCAGTTGATCTATTGGTTATTGATATATCCAACTGATATTGATTCAGTATCAATAAAATATATGAATATCCAGTATAACTTTAGAAAATACTATTCTTCCTCCATCAAATTTCCTTAGCACTTCCATTGAAAATCAATTGACCATATATGTTTTGATTTATTTCTGAATTCTTTGTTCTCTTTCATTTATCTATGTGTCTGGGCTTATCCCTGTACCACATTGTATTGATTACTGTAGCTTTACAGTAAGTTTTGAAATCAGTTAGTATAAATCCTAACAAATTTGCTCTTCATTTGTTTTTCAAAATTGTTTTGGATATTTTAGGTCCTTTCTTATTTCCATATAAATTTTATTTTAATTTGTCAGTTTCTATAAAAATGCTTACTGGAATTTTAATAGGAATTGTATTGAATCTAAATGGCACTGGGGAGAAGTGCCATCTTTTTTTTTTTTGATGTTGGAGGTAGGAGTTTATTAATTAGTTTATTTATTTTGGCTGTGTTGGGTCTTCGTTTCTGTGCGAGGACTTTCTCTAGTTGTGGCAAGCGGGGGCCACTCTTCATCATGGTGCACGGGCCTCTCACTATCGCGGCCTCTCTTGTTGCGGAGCACAGGCTCCAGACGTGCAGGCTCAGTAGTTGTGACTCACGGGCCCAGTTGCTCCGCGGCATGTGGGATCCTCCCAGACCAGGGCTCGAACCCGTGTCCCCTGAATTAGCAGGCAGATTCTCAACCACTGCGCCACCAGGGAAGCCCCGGAGAAGTGCCATCTTAATACGTTGAATCTTTCAATACATGGATGTGGTATATCTCTCCATTTATTTAGGTATTCCTTAATTTAAGTCTTGCTTTTCATTTGTTAAGTTTATTCCTAAGCATTTAGTTATTGTTGTTGTTTACATGAATGAACTTATGTTCTCAATTTATTTTTTAATCAATTGGTACTAGTGTATAATAATGCTCTGGATTGATTTTTATATATTGATCTTATAACCTGTGACATTACTAAACTTGCTTACCAATTCTAGTAGCTTTTCTGACTCTTCCTTAGTATTTTCTACATATAAGATTGTATAAGGACAGTTCTGTTTCTTCCTTTGCAATTTGTATGCCTTTTATTTATTTTTCTTGCCTTATTCTACAGTTTTGAATAGAAGTGGTACAAGTAAGCATCCTTGTCCTGCTCCTGTTCTTAGGGGGGTAGCCTTCAGTCTTTTACTATTAAATATGGTATTAGTTGTAAGTTTTTTGTAGATTTTTAGCATCAAGTTGATAAAACTCCCCTTTATTCCTAATTGTGTGTGAATTTTTATTATTAATATTTGCTGTCTTATGAAATGATTAAACTATATTTGTTGAGATGTTTTCTATCTTGAGTCCATTTTAGTAACTTTTGTCTTTAGAGGAATCTTCATCACAATCTCTAGCTAATACTAATTGAATTTGAATAAAATATAGCAGCCTTGCACTAGTACAAGGTCCTCATCCCTTCTATTGCTGTATATGTTACAAACCTATTTGATAATATAGGTATAATTACATTGTAAGAATAATTACAGTATTATAATTATTGTCTTAAACAAACTTATGTTTTATAAAGAAATTACAAGAAGGAAAGGGAAGAAAAATATATACAATCTTCAATCTTTTATATTTACGCAAATATTTACTCTTTCTAATGCTCTTCATTCCTTCCCATGGATCCCAGTTACCATCTGGTGTCATTTCCCTTCAGCTTGAAGGACTGAAACATTAGCATTTATTGTAGCACGTCTGTTATCAAAGAATTTTGTCAGTTTTTGTTTATCTGAAAGTATCTTTATCTCACCTTATTTTTGAAGAATAGTTTTATTGAATATAGAATTCCTTTTTGACACATTCTTCTTTCATCACCTTGGATTTGTTTTTCCACTGTGTTCTAGCTTCCATTGTTTCTGAGGATCAGCAGCTATTAATTGCATCGTTATTGCTTTTTACCTGGTGAATCATTTTCTTTTGCCACTTTGAAAATTTTCTCTTTATTTTTGGCTTTCAGCAGTTTGACAATGATGTATCCATACATAGTTCTCTATGTGCTTATTTTATGAGATGCCTGTTGAAATTCTTGGATCTGTAAGTGAATGCTTTTTCATCAAGTTTTGGGAAATTTCAGTTTCTTTGAATTTTTTTATCCTTTTCCACTCTCTCCTTTTTTATTGGCACTCCCATTACACACATATTGGAATGGGTGACATTATCTGGAAGGTCTCTGAGGACCTGTTAATTTTCTTTCAGTTTTTTCCTTCTTTGTTCTTCAGTAATTTCTATTGATGTATCTTTAAGTTTCCTCTTCTTTCTATTGTCATTTCAAGTCTGCTGTTGATCCTATCTAGTGGATTTTTTATTTCAATTATACTCATCTAGAATTTTCATTTGGTTCTTTTATATAACTTTTGTTTCTCTGTAAAAACTCCTTATTAGTCAACTAATTGTTAGCATATTTTTCTTTAACTTTTTAAATATACAATTTCTTTAATTCTTTGAACACATTCATAATACCTATTTGAAGTCTTATCTGCTAAATCCAACATGTAGGTTCACTCAGAGTTGGTTTCTAATGACTTTTTTCCACCCCTGACTGTAGGTTGCACTTTCTTGTTTCTTTACATGTCTAGTAATTTTAGCTGAATATTGGACATTTTGTCTAATATACTGTAGTAACTCTAGATTTAGGTTTATTTTCCGGAGTGTTGTTACATAGATTGATTAATTAATTGATTGATTGATTAAATGATTAATAACTTGTCTAGACTTACACTGTGGAGTTTGTCTTTCTTATAGTGTGTAACTGCTGATGTCTCTGCCAATTTGTTTTTCCTATGTTTATTTTTTAGCCTGGTGCACTGGTTGTGGGGGTAGGGGGATCATTTCTCCTTCTGTATAGCTTCTGTTCAACCAATGATTAGGGCTCAAGTTTTGTTCAGACACTTTGAACCCATTAGACTTCCACCCTCGAAGTGCCAATTGAGTTGTGTGTGGTTGAGGAGAACATTCACAGTTGCAACCAGTTCTCAAGTCTTTGGTTTTTACTTCTCTCGAGGATCCTTAGGATCTCCTCCACACATGTGGTTTCCCTGTCAGCCAGGAATGTTGAGGAGGAGAGCTTATCTTAGTCCTTTTATGATGCTCTAAATTCCAGTGTCTCCCTACCAGATTTCTGGCTGCCTGGCTGCTCATCTTAAACTGGGAAATACAACATTGGTCTAAAAAAAGCTGCAGGTTTTTATAGTCTATCCCAAACTAAATCTGCCCGTTTCTAGCTGTGAATGTCACGGGTGTTTGCCTGCCTCCTTCCTCCACCCCTGCCCCAAGGCAAATCAGTCTTCTTTAACAGCAAAGTTGCTTTTTTATTGCAGCTAGCCTGAGTTGGTATGGCTGTAATTCTTGGAAACTGAGCTGGGGGAGGGAAGTAGAGGAGCAGCCCCAGGCAAAGGGCACAGACTCTCACCATTCTTACCCAAAGTTTTATCATTTTTTGTGTTTCGGAATAAATGTTTCTTAATTTATTTTCTGCCTTTGGTAGGTGTCTACATGCTGAAACAATTTTTAAAGACCATTTTGTCCACTTTTATGCTTGTTTCTATGAAAGGGAATTGCCTGATCCCTTCATGTGACCATTACTAGAAGATCAAATCTGTTTTCAAAACAGATTTGTTAGAGAGTAGCATTCAATAAATATGTGTTGAGCATGGTTTATTGAAAGGCAGACTCTCTGCTGAAGAGCCTTCAGAGAGTGATAAACTCTGCATCTCGGGATGCCAGGTTATTCTGGGAGCTCCATAAATGTTTTTTGACTGAAAATATGACCTGAAGCACCAACCAACATTTTCTTTGCTTTTATAAGAGAGAGAAGTTGGAGAGTACTAACCCAAAAATTCCTTTGAAGCTTTGTTTTGATAATAAATGTATTGATTTACTTGAGGCATTGTATTAGATTCTGCTAAGATAATAAAAATCCCTTTCTCTTCTACATCTTAAGAAGCCTTTTTCAGAGGTTCAAAACCACTGGTTTTTCATCTCAATAAAAAAACAAGCAGAGAGACTACAACATAGGTAATCTTTCCCTGTAAGAGCTTACACCCCTTTCTAGTTCAGACTTCTGCACTAGCTCTTTAGAAGCTTTGGTGATGTTCAGAGAACGTGTCAACAGGATATTTAATTTTCAGATGTTTCCATTTAGGGATGACAGACGTCTAAGTCTGAAGAAAGCCATCTTCATCCAGGTATTTCTGAACTATCTGAGGTCTATTATTCTCTTTAGAAGGTTCACATAATCTGAAAGTGTAGATCAGAGGTCGCAGATTGACAGCCTGAATCAGCCCACAAACATGTTTTATTTGGTCCAAAAAGTGCTCTAACAGTATCTCTTGTCACATATTAAAAATCAGAGGTTTCATGTAACAACACAGATTTCCTAATTTGAAGATCTCACAGTGCAGCCTCGTTCCCCCAAGGCAGCCATCGGCTGCAGCCCCTTCGGAAGATATGGGAGCTCTGCTCCCCAGTTTGCCTCGGTCCTGGCCTAGCCCAGCCTGATTCCCTTTTCATATAATGACCCTGCCCTTGATTTCGTAACTTTGGGGACTGTGGCCTCAAAGGTAGGTCTGCTACCAGGATAACATGCTGGTAATCAGTGGAGGATTATGTTGTATGTATTTATCATAAAAGAACTTGGGTCAGGTAGAAAGCATTTGAACCCAGGGTAGAGGAGAATTTTGTAGCCAGAGTATATATCATGATATGAATTAAAATTGAATTGAAATGATATAAATGCCATACATTCACTTATTTACAGAATATTTATAGACTGAGTGGGTCTGATTCACCATTGTCTCCCTCCAAGACCAGATCAGTTCTTGATGTATAGTAAGCATAGTATTATAAATGTTCCATGCATAATAAGTGTTCCATACATATTCTGTGAATAAATGAATACGTGAATAAATCACGTTCGTTTTATTTCATATCCCTGGAAAATGTGTAACTTACTTCCTCAATCTCTCCCCTCCTAGCAGTCCTCAAATTTCAATTTTAATTGATTTAAAATTGGTATCTAGTGGTATTAATAATAAAAACTTTTATACTGCATTAATGAAAATAAAGGGAGAAAAAAAC
Source organism: Aethalodelphis obliquidens (assembly GCF_003676395.1). Taxonomy (NCBI): domain Eukaryota; kingdom Metazoa; phylum Chordata; class Mammalia; order Artiodactyla; family Delphinidae; genus Aethalodelphis; species Aethalodelphis obliquidens. The sequence continues at coordinate 4,123,026 of NW_020837976.1, forward strand.
CTCCTGAAATAGTAGAGATTTTACCTGTAATTGGGACTGAGCAGTCTGTGTCTCATGAGGCAGAAAAACCCACATTGGTGGAACCAGGTAGCTTATTATAGAGAAGACTGTGCAGCCTTCCAGTTTCTACATGAAACTGGGGAGAGTAATATTAGAGGCCAGAGTGGGCTCTTTCCTTGAGAAGCATGTTAATCCTTTAGTAACTGAGACTAGAGACCATGCAAAATACAAACCAATCTAAAATTGACTAGATTTACAAGATCTGTAAATACCAGGGAAAACACAGATTTTAAATTTAAGACTATTTTGATTTCTCCTCTCATAGTGAAAAGATATTGTGGTCAGAGGCTGGTAGTATAAGCCCATGCTCTGATAACTCCAGGAGGCAAGACTCTCCAGAGAGACAGAGAGTCAGAGAGAGAGACACAGAGAAAGGATTGGGAGCCCTTCAGAGAAAAGTCTGGGACTCTGCCACCCAGCTCTCCCCGGCCCTGGGAGGGTCCGTGGCAGATGTTTGGTACGAGGCAGCTTGCTGGTCCCCCAGCGGCATTCTTATAAAGTCAGCTCTGGTAAGTGATATTCTTGATACTTGATGTTTTGCCAGAAGTTAGAATATTGCTTTTCTCTTAAACGTACACATGCTGCTTAGAAGCCACCGGATCTTTATTTAGAATTACAGATATCCCAGCAACAATTTGCAAACAACACGTAACATGTATCATCAGTCCAAGCGTATGTAGGTATTTGGACTTAAGGAGACAGTGGAGTGTCATAAAGAAAGCATTGCATCGGGAATCAGGAGGCCTAGGGCCCAGTCTTTGACTCTGTATGACTTTAGCAAAGGGGCCTAACTTTGCTGAGGCACTTCTCTTCATAGTGGGACACCCCCCCCCCCCCCCCCCACCCCCACCACAACGCGCCGCCGAATTGCTGCTAGCTCCATAAATTCCAGAGGAAAATGAGTGTAGAGATGCAAGACTCACAGTCTCCTGGCCAGGATGTTAGACTCCAGTCTGTGTAAGAGATCCTGGTCTTTAAACAGAACTAGAAATGTCCTCAAGTGGAGAATACTGTTACAGAATTAAAAAAATAAATTGGAAAGACGTTGTAATTTGCAGTAAGAAAAGCCTTGTAAAATGAGTCAAAATGCACAAGTCTAAAATGAGTAAGACTGCCGGTTGCTGACTATGAATATCTGAATACGGTGCTTCTTTCGAATTGCTTCACTTGCAACAGAGAGAAATAAAATTGTGAGAGTGTGAAGTGTATAAAGGATTCTACCGCTGTCTCGGGGCTCAGAGACCCACAGATTGGAGAAAGTAAGTGCCTTTCTGACCATTGAATTCCTCACTCTTATTGCAAGTTAGAAAGGTCTAAGGAGGAGTTTAATGAAACCAGTCTTTGCACTTTGGAAAGATCAGAAACAGTTGGAGAGACAGCGCCACCTAGTGTCCACATAAAAAACTCCGTGGCGGGCTTCCCTGGTGGCGCAGTGGTTGAGAGTCCGCCTGCCGATGCAGGGCACACGGGTTCGTGCCCCGGTCCGGGAAGATCCCACATGCCGCGGAGCGGCTGGGCCCGTGGGCCGTGGCCACTGGGCCTGCGCGTCCGGAGCCTGTGCTCCGCAACGGGAGAGGCCTCGGCGGTGGGAGGCCCGCGTACCGCAAAAAACAAAAACAAAACAACAAACAACTCCGTGGCGATCGTCTTTGCAGTAATTGGCCCCAGTAACTTCCATGAAGTAGGGCAGAGAAAATAAACCCATCAAAGCTGACTGAGTAACAGAGAGAAAGCATTTTTGACTCTTGATGCCTTCAAAAGCCAGGAGACTTAATCCTGGCCTTATGTTTCTTTCTTCGTGCCCAAAAGCCAGCCAAGCTCGTCACTAAACCAAGGGAGGTGAAACAGGTCACCAAGTTTATAATGTATTTGGAAACTGGTTTTCATTTTTTCTCTGCATCCTGGCAGCGGGAGATAGGCAGCTTGTTATAACTTAGAGGGGGCTCCTGGAAAGCCTCCTCGCTGGGTGTATTTCTGTAGGCGTGGGCTCGCTGGGAATATTATTACCTCATGGAATCACGGATTTAATAGCATTTCTTCCACTTCATTCAGCACAGCACGGAGTTACAGTGACTCCAGCTTCAGCACATTACAGACGCACACTGTTCCCAACGGCATCACATCTTCACAGTCCCACGTGGGTCCTCGCCAGGCCGCCTGACGCACGCAGGGCACACGCTCCAGTCTCACGATTCAGGTGTTCTGGCTAGGGTGTCCACCTCCTTCCCCACCACACTGGTTTGCAACTCTCTCCCCACTGCCTTGCCCTCCCTTTCCTCCTCCCCGCTCTGCTCTATTGTAATAACTATCATCTTGGAGCACCTACCTTGTGCCAGGCACTGTGCCAGGTGCTTCACACAAAATTTGTCATTTGAGATATCCGTGTCCATCTTGTGGGTTAGGAGACTGTGGCTCTGAGTGAATCAGGGGAGAGGACTGATCTGCTCTCCATCCCCTCCCTGCCGGCTGCTTCTAGTCTCCTGACGTTTCTTCCATGTGGAGGGAGCTCCACCAGCAATAACACTCCTGCTCGCTTTTTCTGCCCCTCTCTCCATCCTCCCAGAATGGGTGAGGAGTGATTTAATCTGATGGTGGGTTTGGAAGGAGAACGGTGTTTCTGTAGCCCAGACCCTATTCCCTTTTACCCTGGGAGTGAGGATGCCCCTGGGAGCATGAATTCTGGTTTGTTTCCCATCTGTACATTTCACAGGGCTGACTCTGTCCTTGTGCTGCATGTCTGTGCAGTCTTGGGGTTCAGCAGTAGGAAAGCCCACTTGCCCACAGATAGAAATCACAACCGCTGCTTCCAACTCTGTAGGTGATGTTTCCATCTCCCAGCTCTCTGGGTTCAGAACCTTGATGTGTTCTTTATTGGGGCACCTTGAATGCCTAACACTAAGGAAAGTATTTCATTGCTAAATACAGAGCAGAGGGTTGGGGTTATTCGAATTCCAACTTCAGTTGATTCAAACCCAAATGAGTTTTTTTTTTCAAGTTCAAAATCAATTTGCCCTGGTGTATAGAACATTCTGGACTGGCGATCAGAAGGTACGAGCTCAAATCTGGGCTTGGAGTCTTCCAGCTTTGCAACTTCGAGGGAGCAGCTGTTCTTGGCTTTGGTTTCCCCGTCTTAGCTTCTGTGATTCCAAAGTCAAGGGTCCATGATCTGGAGGAACTGTGAAGAGGTGATGCTAATCTTTGTGCAAGAAAGAAGACTTCCATGCACTTGAAACAAGCTGCTTTGACTCTCCCCTCCTTGGGAAAACTCATGCTGTTTTTCAAAGATTCTGAAAGCATTTCAGATCATTCATGGCAACATTTGTCTAAGAACCCCTCTGTCCCCTGCCACACTTAGGAGCAAGCCTCTGACCCTCTTTATTTGTTGTTATACACCCTGGGCAGGGGGCAGCCAGTACATTAGGTTTTTTTATTTTGAGCCCTAAATGGGGACTCATGGATTGACAAATTAGTTTCTTCTTGATTTGTGAGTTTGTTTCAGAGTTACTTACTTTGAATCACATTTAGTTATGCATTTACTAATTTGGCTTTATTGAGGAGAATGACATACTGTGGACTGTGGGGAAACTGTGGCTCTTAAAGTCACCCAGAGGGAGTATAGGAGGGTAGCAGGTGCATTGGCTCCACTCTGAGAATGCCTAACACTAGGCGTTTCCCAGAATAGAATATGGGAAAAGGGATGCAATTTGACTTTTCCAGTGTTATCCCCGAAACCTAGCTCTTTATCCATGACCCTCACCTTAGTTTTAGGACATTTTAGCACCATTTTAGGTTATCATTTCCCTTGAAATAATTACTCGCTGCTACAGGTGCTCATACACTGAACACCACCCATGCCAGACATCAACTATATGCTGAGTGACAGCCCCACACCTTCATCCCAGGTTCACCTCTCTCGGCCACAGAAGACAGTCAGAATGGGCTTTGCCCTGGATTTATGGGGAATAGAAGAGTTGGAGTGGAATGTGACTAATGGGATGCATGCTGGTATTAATGCTAATTCTAGAAACTTGGAAGATGTAAGTCTCTTTGTTTGTCATCTCCTTTGCTTGGTAAACTCATCCCTTCCATATGCTGATAATTGCAAAATTTGTGTCCCTAGCTTGGACCTCTCTTCTAAGTTGCAGACTCATATCTATCTATCTATCTATCTATCTATCCGATATATGCCATCAGGAGAAGGAAACACTTGGATGCCCAACAGGTATCCCAAACTTAGCATGTCCCAAACTCAGCGCCAGATATTCTCCTCCTAGATGTGTCCTTTTCTCAGCCTTCCCCATCTCAGTAAGTGGCACCTTTCCAGTTGCTTGGACCAAACCTTGGAGTCACCTTTGACTGCTCTGTCTCTTGCATCCCATGTCTGATCTGTCAGCCAATCCTGTCCTCTCTACCTTCGAATTATATCCAGGTTTTGACCATTCCCCCCCGCTTTCAGTGCTGCCACCCTGGTCCCAGCTGCCTGGACTTCTGCCATAGCCCCTAGTAGGTCTCCCTGCCTTCTTCTCCCCCCTCCCATCTATTCTCAGCCCAGAAGCCCAGGTGACCTTGTTAAAATATGTAAGCTCATGGCACTCTGCTCCAAGCCTTCCAATGACCACATAGGTCGATCAGACACAGTCCTCTTAGCCGCCCCCCATTTCCTCTCTGCTCTCATTTCCTGCTTGTTCTGCTCCTGCCACGTGGGTGCGTTTGCCTCTCCTTGAACACGTGAGGCAGGCTCTCACTTCAGAATCTGGTACTTACTCCGTCCCCTGTGTGGGTGCTCTTCCGCCAAATCCGCGTGGCTCACTCCCTGTGTCCAGCAGGTCTTTGCACACCTGTGGGAGGCCTCTGGCTGTTCTTCTAAAATTGCATCGCTCACCACCAACGCATCCTCACCGCCGCCTCTGCTTCATGCCCTCAGTGCTTCGTTTGATTGAACAGGTACATATTAAGCAATTGCCATGTCACTGTGCTGGAAGCTGAGGGCACAAAGATGGTCCATGTTCTTGTGTAGAGTAAAACTGAGGTAAGACATTTACATGTAAGTAGGTCATTTCAAGACAGAGTGGTAAGTAAATGCTGAAGCATGCCATTTGGGGTCAACAATTTAGGTCTCCCTAGTCACTTTCACCTTAGATTTTTTTAAAACCAATTTCTATAGGAGAGTGTATTTTGATTGGCAGGGATAGAAGGGAGAAATTATATACATTTACTCAAGAAGCACATCCTAAAAAAGAGCTTCAGAAAAAGGTAATTGAGGAAATCATTGTTAAATAATATATTAATGACATGCCCTCCTCTGTTAAGAGCTTGTCGTTTAATTTAAATATATCTTACGAACTCTCCGTGCCTTGTAAGTTCTGTCTGCAAAGAGGGTTAATAAAATCTTCCTTCCATGAAGGGAATAGTGCACAGTGTGACTGGACGACCCCCAGGCTTCACCTCGATCTATACACATGATCAGCAGCTCATCCCCACAAAAGCCTGGTCCTCACGGTACCACTTTGAGGTGTGGCTGTACGTTTGTCTACTCTGTGCTCCTCGAGAGCCTGCTGTTGGCTGGGTAAAACTAAGACAGGGAAGCTTCCTGAGCAACATCGGAGTCCTTCTGTACTGTGGGACTTAAGCAATGACAGTGATTTGCTGAGCACTGAACATCCTCTATGCAGTTGACCCTACTTGTCTGAAGAGTTACCTTGAGCTCGAATGCTTAACCGTCCAAGTGCCAGAGGTTATTTTTCTAGGGGCATCTTTCCCCGCATCCAGTCTGGATCACGCGAGCCTCTTTCGTGTGCCCATAGCACCCTAAATTTCCTATATTACAGCTTACCCAGAGTTAGGCCGAGCTTCTCAAATTGACTGCAGCTCTCTAGACTGCCAAGTCTGCCCAAGACTTTTGACACCAGCTGCAAGTGTGGGGGTCCCCGTGGACTCCCTCAGGTTTGATAATTCACTGGAAAGACTCACAGACCTCACTGACAGCACTATACTTAACCAGCCAAAAGAAGAGATGCAAGGGGAGAAGTTTGGGAGGGTTCCAAACGCCAGGCTTCCGTTGTCCTCAGGGATGTGTTATCTTCCTGGCACATCCGTGTGTAACAATACGCAGAGTATTGCCAACCAGGGCAGCTCACTCAAGCGTCAGTGTCAGAGTTTTAATTGAAGCGTCATTACACAGGCACAATTGATTGATCACTCGCACGTGGTTGCACTCAATCTCCAGCCCCCTTCCCCTCCCCAGAACTCAGGCAGGTATCATGGGGCTCAAGCCCCAACCCTCTAATCACGTGGTTGGTCTTTCTGTACCTGGGCCGCCCCCATCCTGAGCCATCTGTCAGCATTAACTTTCAGGTGTGGTTGGAAGGACTCACCAGGAATAACGAAGACATTCCTGTCACTGGGAAATCCCAAGGGTTTATGGCTTATCTCCCAGGAACCAGGGATAAAGGCTAGCCCAGTTCTTTATTACAAACAGTCCCTATCACACTGTCTTCTGGCTGCATGGTTATCTGTCTCCCTAATTCGCTTGTTGAGGGCAAGGAATACGCTGCCTTGTTCAACATTGTCTTAGCACTTGACTCAAAGCAGGTGCTCAAAAAATAGTTGTTGTATGATTGAGCAACACACTGCAAGTATTAGGCTGATTTTATTCTGACATTCATTCTAAGCTATTGTCAACGGGGAATTGTTAAAATCCTAACGCACGGTTAGCTGAGGTGGTCGTCCCAGTCTGAGTGCTACTTGTGCATTGTGTGCTTCTCTTTAGCCTACTGATTTTCTCCTATATCTCATGTCAGTCCACTCCTCTCACTGTCTAAGCCAGTTCAGTCAGAGCGATGGCTCTCTTATACCAAGATTAATATACTTAATGCAGTGTGGAAATTAACAAAGACTCCATCAACTGTATTTCTGTAGCTCTAGCTACTGCACACATCCTTGCAAATGGTGGAAGAACATCAAATTTCCTTTCTTAAATGCTTGCTCACAAGAAGCGGCCTGCTTTACTTGTTTTAATTCTTTCTGCTGCTGCGGTATGGCTAAAGTGGGGTGACCCGTGGCAGAGGGGTTTCCACTGCCCTGACTAATGATATGAAAGGTTAAGTTATGAAGCAGTCACCTTTTTTTTTTTTTTTTTTTTTGCGGTATGCGGGTCTCTCACTGTTGTGGCCTCTCCCGTTGCGGAGCGCAGGCTCCGGACGCACAGGCTCAGCGGCCATGGCTCATGGGCCCAGCCACTCCGCGGCATGTGGGATCTTCCCGGACCGGGACACGAACCCATGTCCCCTGCATCGGCAGGTGGACTCTCAACCACTGCGCCACCAGGGAAGCTCCAAGCAGTCACCTTTTTAAGGCAAAAGTCTTTCTCCCTCTCTATGACTCAAAGCACCTTTATTCTGTGATTGCCTTTTATGTTGCATTATTAACAAGCTCCCCGACTACCCCAATTATGCCTTCCCATTGGCTATGTTAGTCTAAGGTTTTATTTTTAACCTTTTCATGCCAACTGCTGTGTGGAATATATGCTGAGGCTTCCAGTAGAAAATGGCAGGGGGACTGGACTTGGAGGTGGCGTGAAGAGCAAAGCATCCCTCAGAGGGTTTATAACAGGGAAGGAAGAACAGCTGGCAGCCGTGAATAGAAGGTGATTCTCCTGCTCCAGCAATGGCTCCTGGCGTGTTCCCCGATAAGAGCTTTGTTATGCCAGAAGTGAGATGCCGTTAGCTTGCCAGCTCCAGAGCACACATTCTTCTCTGGCCCTTGGCTTGCCCAGGAGTGTAGGAGACGTTGGAAGAGCCGGTGGTGTGTAGAGGCAGGTTTGTTGGGGTAAAGGAAGAGTATTTAACGAGCACTGGCCTCATTTCAGTAGAATACAAAGAAGCATACCTACGAAGAGTTAAGATGGTGTAAAAATTGCTTAAATATTCCATATCCTTTCCAGAAATTTGAGAAAATGAAAATAAGCAAAAGATGTTCTTATCCTTATAAAACACTAAAAAATGTATTAAAAGGCCATTGCTTTTATCGAAGGTCATACATGTTCAAAGTCCAGCTCTTGGAGAACCTGTGATGTGAGAGACCACAGTGGTCCTTTTCTTCTTCTCACGTCTGTTTCTCTTCCTTTCATCCTTTGATACAGAACAATATAGACATGCAGACAATGGGGCAGGCTTGCGGCTTTTATAGGGAATGTGCTTTTGGAGCAAACCTGAAGGGATGACAGTTCTGTGAGAGGTGAGGTGAAGGGGAGCCCGGGTCCCGTCTGGATCCAACCCCTGATGGAAAGGCTGGCTTGCAATTGTGTGTGTGGAGTAACAGTGACATCCTGTGGCCAGTCTGGTCGATCTAAGTGGCTCCTTTATAGATAAAGAAGACCATTCTGTCTGCGCTGAAAGGTGAGCCCCACATGGCTCCTTCTTTAGACGGTGCACAGAAGAGGGAAGGGCAGGGTTCCCACCACTGACTTTCCGGTGCCCCCGTCTCAGCTGCTGTCTCTGATTCAGGTTGGGGAGGTTCTCGGGACAGAGCTTCTGTCTGTTTTTATGCTTGATCAATTTAAATGTTACCATTTGAGTGTTGAGTGAACCATAATAATAACCATGAGAACAGTGTGAGAAAATAGATATGAAAGAGAAGCACTTTGCCTCTTTTTAAGACACCCCGGGGGAATTAATGCAGAATAATGTTACTTAAAAATGCCTAAATTGCTTGACATTTTGCTTTTTTAAAAAATGTTTTGGATGAAATAACTTTATTTTGACCTTTCTTAAGAGAGAAGTGGGCTGGGGAAGAAAACAGCTCTGATCTTCAGTTATTCTAACATTCCTAGGTAATCCGGCCCTGGGAGCCAAGTGCCTGGCTGTGCACACGGGGGAGTGCTGTGGTTCCCAGCCTGCCACGTGGAGCCTCCCACAGTGGTGAATAGAGGGGGGACCCCCCACCCCCAGGGCGCACCTGGCTTTGGGTGTGATGGAAACAGTGAGTGTGACTCTTCAGGGCTCTGGCCGGGCGTGAGCTCTGGGTGTGAGCTGAACAAACTCATTCTCCGTGGGGATGCCCAGCGTCTTGTGGTTTCTGTCCAAAGAGTCTGCTGCCCTGAGACACCCTCAACCTCGGCCCTTTCCTGGCTGCCTCCGCAGCCACTGCTCAGGGCGTGGCTGCACAGGGAGCTTGGAAGGAAAGCGTCTGTGCTCTGGAGCACACAGACTGGGCTCCACCTGCCAGCTCTGTGACCCTGGCAAATCCTTACTGCCTGGAGTTGTACTTTGCTCAATGGCAGGAAGGGGTTAGTGAGAAGCACCCCCTTCTTGGGGGGGGGCGATGAATACGTGGGGTAAGGCAGGGTGATGGAGCGGATGGAGCCTGGGGCACAGTGAGAACCCACACGGGGAGCTGCTGGCTTGCTGCTGCGGTGCATAGGCCTGTGCCCCGGGCTGAGGCGATTTGGTAGGAGGGCTCCCTGCCCCTGTTTCACCGAGATTCAGCCAGAGATCCCTGCAGCTGTCCAGGGCAGGAGAAAGCGAGAAGTGCGTGTGTGTGTGTGTGTGTGTGTGTGTGTGTGCGGTGTGTGATATGTGCATGTGGTGTGGTGTGTGTATGGTGTGATGTGTGTATGGTGTGGTGTGTGTGTGTACTTTTGTGTGGTGTGGTGTGGCGTGTGTACACGGTGGCATGTGTATGTGTGTGGTGTGTGTGATATGTGCATGTGGTGTGGTGTGTGTATGGTGTGGCGTGTGTATGGTGTGGTGTGTGTGTGTACTTTTGTGTGGTGTGTGAGTGATACGTGGTGTGGTGTGTGTGTATGGTGTGTGTGTGTACTTTTGTGTGGTGTGTGTGTGATATGTGGTGTGGTGTGTGTACATGGTGGTGTGTGTATGGTGTGGTGTGTGTATGGTGTGGTGTGTGTGTGTACTTTTGTGTGGTGTGGTGTGGTGTGTGTACATGGTGGCGTGTGTATGTGTGTGGTGTGTGTATGTGTGTATGGTGTGGCGTGTGTATGTGTGTGGTGTGTGTATGGTGTGGCGTGTGTGTGTGTGTGGTGTGTGTACACGGTGGCGTGTGTATGGTGTGGTGTGTGTGTGCTGTGTGCGGTGCCTGTCACACACGCGCACGGACCCATCTTACTGCAGCTCAGCTCAGCGTGGGCAGCTTGCACAATGGAGTGAGATGTGAGAGCTGCCCGGAGGTGATCTACAACACGTAGGACAGGAAAAGAAGAAACACAGAGGAAGGAACAGGGGTTAGGAAGCCAAGAAAATGCCAATGAAGGAAGAAAATGGGGAGGATTAGTGGAAAGTAAGACTTCAGCACTGAGTATTCTCCTAGGCTATTTTAAAGTTCTCCAAAATCATGATAACTTAATTCCTGCATCAATAATGGTTTCACATACTTTTTGTCTAGTGGTAGAAAAAAGAGCAAGGCCAAGTTTCCTCCCACAGGGCAAGAAACTTGCATTTTTAGTCCTTAGGTGACTTAACTGAGAGCATGAAAGGGATGGCTTGAAGCTATTCAAATCTCTGTCCTAGCCGATCAGCCAATTGTGGGGAAAAAAAGTGATAATTTCTCCATCTCTCTCTAAGAGAGACTTTCCTGCCTATTTCTTAAGTTTCCTTTCTTCTCCTCTTCCTTCTCCTCTCCCTTCTTCTCCATCTTTCTTAGTGTCTCCGAATTTGGGGGATGACTCTTGGCCTACACAAATAGCACTTACTGACTTTGTCTTGAAAAGTTTTTGCCTTGCAATTTTCTCACAAGTTTCTTTCTGCCTTTGGGCAGCCATCCTGTTTTACAAGTTTCACGGGAGTTTCTACTTTCACTAAGTGACAGATGGATTTCCCATGTCCTAGCTGTAAAAGAAAACCAATTTGTTTGAAGATAAGTTTACTTAGGTGTCAATTATAATAAAGGGAAAATAATGTAGTATCTATTGGAGACAGTATGAAGTGACTGCATTCGTGATCACTAGGGAAAAAAACAAGAGTTGAAGTCCTTAGGAAGTGTTTGAAAGGCATCTTGGCTTGAAGATTTGACTGTAGTGATGGGAAGGCAGGGAAATAAAGCAAACCAAGTTTTTACTTGCTTGGATGGAGGTTTTGTTTACCCTGGTCATGTGAAGTCTGAGCCAGCAATCTCAACGATTTTGACCGCCCCTCAGATTCTCTGCATTTAGGCAGGGAGGATGTTAACGTGGGCCAGTTTGTTCACATGACGTGCGGGACAGAGCTCTCTTTTGGGAAACAAATGCTTGCAGTTTCTGATTTTACAAATAACAAAGCTAGTGACACATCACATTTATTTGTACAAACACATTAAGCCCATTTTTATACACTAATATTTATACTTTTAAGTATGTGGCTCAGAAGAGTGGCTGCAATCCAGGAAGTCCCTTCATGTAATCAGTTTATGCCCATATGGACAGCTCCAGGGCAGCCCAGGGATGATGCTCACACAATCCAATTGGCACTCTTCCCTATATCCTCCCTCCCATTCTGTTCCTTCCCTCTTTATTACCACACTACTGTTTCTCCAGTTTAATGAAAAGAGAGAGGGCTGGAAAGGCACCGGCAGGTGGGTGGACCTTATGATTTTCCATTCGCTCCTCCTTGCTTCTCTCCCTCTTCGAAGGTGGAGCTAACATTAGAAGTGATGAAAGTGTTTCCCTCTCATATGAGGTCCAAATACATAGTGTTCTAACTTGTATCCTGAGTATCAGTAGAGATGTTTTTGGTTCCAAGGGACAGAAACTCCAATTTTTTGGCTCCTATATTTACACAGTCTGTAAGTAGGGTATCATCAGTGTGTCTCCAATGGTCCAATAGTATAAACCAGAACCCATTTATTTCCTTCTTTCTGGTTATTATCAGCTTCATCTTAAACCTGGCTCCCCTCATGGTCACAAAATGGCTGCCAGTGCCATTGGACTGACTACTTACCTCCATATGAGAGAGGAATAGAGGGGAAGAGAAAAGAGTGTGCATGCATACACACTCAGGGTTTTTTCTTCTCCTTTTCCTACTCTTTCTCCTTCCCTTCCTCCTCCCCCCCCTTCTTCTTCTTCTTCCCTTTTCCTTTTCCCTTCTCTTTCCCCTTCCTCCTCCTCTCCTCCTCCTCTTCCTCCATCTTCTTCTTCATCTTCTTCTTTTCTCTCCTTCCCTCCCTGTCTCTCTCTCTCTACAGTCAAAATCAAGGAAGTCAATCCCAGGTGTCTTTCTGGATGAATACAGTTAGGTTCTGTACCTGTCCTGAAATACTTGCTGAATTGCCATGCCTGGGGGATGTCAGGTGCTAACTAGTTTATGTCAACAGGACTTACAGGAGCTGGGGGAGAGTGCAGTGGGTAAAGAAAGCAAGGTGGCTCAAATAACATGCTGCTACCCAACACGGAAGGGATTTCCACTCCTTCTTATTCTGTCTTTATAAACTCTGTTTCATCATCATCATCACGTGAGAGAACCCATTTGTCTGGAATGTATGTAGTATTAAGATCGGCAGGTACTTATGTTATGAAATCAGCAACGTGTATTTTTCATTATTTGAGTTGTGTCCATAGAGTCTCTGTGTCCCGCTGAGGGCATTTCTGTGCCTGACATTTTTGGGGTCCTTCTGTGGGCAGAGCCTCAGAAACTTCGTGGAAGGATGGAAGATAGTGCTTCCCTCGGTCATTTAACTGTGGTAACTTCTCTCTGGCGTAGGACTGGCACCCGGGACGGAAGCCATTTAGAGTCTGGTAGGTGGATAAAACCATTTATGCTAGGTGTTGCAAGCTCGAGCTAAATAAATTCATTCTGTTCTGAAGGATCTTCTTGAGATCTGGACCATTGGCAGAGCAAAGCCTCTTTAGGCTGAACTGGATATTTCATCACCTCTCTCCCTCCTCCTCCTTCTATTACTTTTTTTGCTTCAGAGAAGGGAAGGAAGTCAATCCACTGGCACTTCTGTGCTCACACAGTTTTGGTTTCAAAACTTGTAAGCGAACCAGGGACTGCATCCACTTCTTGCTAGAATGAACAGAGAAGGGGAAGAATTCTAGGACCAAAGTAAAAATAAAACACCAATTCTCATTATCTGATTATTTACACCAGTTTACTAATGGAGCAAGTGACAAGTATCAGGTTAAACTCCCACTATCATTGGAGGGTGGTGGTAGTGGTTTGGAAGTACTTGAACAGAGATGTGCCTGTCAAATGCTAGTGATGTTGGCTGCTTGGTTGTCAAATGGAGAGGAGAGCACTAGGTCTTGCCTGCTGCTTTGAGATGCTCTAGCATTCATTCCCTAGCAGTAAGTGAAAGGGTTTGGATTGGGCACTGTTGAATTCTGACAATCATTTCCTACCTTCTCTACTAATGAAAATTGAGAAGAGAAGCAGGACATCAGCATGTGCTTTTCCACCTGGAGAGTAAGAAGTGACCTTGGGGAGAGCAGTGTCCACTACACCTGCAGCCAGTAACAAGCTTGCATCATCTCCATGGCAATTTCTGGAAGCCCCAGGGTTCATGTGCTAGTGTGAGGTAGGTTATTGGGGTGAAGGATGCTGGGGCTTGAAGGGTTGCAAGACTCCTCACAACTCACAGGTGAAGACTCATTCATTCATTCTCCTCATGGGAGCAGGCAAACTTGGACTTGGGTCTCTTAGTTCTTGGAGTTCTGATCTGTTTCCATACAAATGCATGGATTCCATTCTAAGCTGACTTACCTCTTCGCAATTTCTCTTGCCAGGCAATCTCCTTTTGCTTTAAACATTCTTTCTATAGCAATATTCATATATTTAATCTCTTGTGCTAGCTTAATGCAATTCTGTTTCTTTAAGGTGAGTTTGCTTGTCCTTGTTCTTACCTATTAAGAACCTATTAAGTTGAACTATTGAAGGCATTCTTCTTTCTGAGATCTTTGTAAGGGGGACCTTATTTTTGTACCTTCCTATCCATCCTTGACCACTGCCTTTTTCTTCTCTGGTTTCCATCTCATTACTTCCTCTTGGTTTCCCTTTAAATCTTCTCCATCAGCTTAACCTCTATGATGCACTTCATTGGATAGATCAGTGGAATGCCCACCAGCCAGGCACATGCTCCAAGCCCTAGACATGCCGGAGAGGGCTGGTGGGAGACTCCTCCCATAGTAAGCCTTGTAGGAGAGGGAGAAGCTGAGGCTCTCCACTCTGCTCTAGATGTTTCCTCCTTTCTCTCTCATGGCTCAGTATCCTTTCCCCCGGACCCCTGTGCCTTCAAGACTTTCTCACCCCCTCCGTTGGTCTTCCTCTTGTCTACTTCTGCACTGCAACTTTCCCTCTCACTGGCTGGCAGTAAGTGTGCCTTAGAGGAAAGCACAAACCTTCCCCTCAGAAGGCCCTCCCTGGGCAGCATCCTGACCCTGCTAGTGGCGTTGGGGGTAAAGGGTACCAGAATAAGCCACCCCAAGATGGGCCACCTTGACCTAAGGATTATTTTGAGCTAAAAGCAATTGAGAACCAGCAGATGCAATAAAATAGTGCCTTAGTGCCTAAAAATAAAGTTCAAATTTCCTCTATTGTTAAGGAAATTTCCATTTATAAAGATGGCTCAGAGAGCTACTCCCCAGTGACAGGGCTTATCGCTTGAGACTCTTATCTGCAAGACAGATAACCCATATTTATCGTACATTTCCCCCCCATCTAGAAGCTCACCCACTTTTCCTTTATTTAGCCTAGGATGGTATATAAATCTCAGTCATCTGGCTGCTTCCTTGGGTCTTATTTCTTTGTGAAACTCCAGCATGTAAGTACCTTATGACACATTTTTTTCCTCTTGTTAATCTATCTTTTATCAGCTTGATTCTCAAGCCCCAGTTGTTGAAATTAGGGGGTGTAGAAGGAAAGAGATTTTCCTTCCCTGTAGTGGCCATAGCAATTCGTTCTGAGCTGGCATCCTTGAAGCTCTCAACCTTACATGTATATTATAAATACTCATCTCTAGTCTTCTTTCAAAAACATTATTTCATGTTTCTGTGACTGAGGCTCCCATCCTTGAGATTGGGCTATGTTTGTATTAAGATGTGAGGTGTTACTGCCATCTTCAGACTTCTTCCATATTATCTACCTCAGAGGAGGGTCATGTTGAATAGTCCAGGGTTTGCAAGAGGTCAAACTCCAATAAAGATTCCATCAGTGATGCCACTCCTGAGGGCCAGTGGCTCCCCCTCAGCCTCTCTGCTACTTTCATTTCCATTGTCAAAAGTGTGGTGGGCCTCCCTGGTGGCGCAGGGGTTGAGAGTCCGCCTGCCGATGCAGCGGACGCGGGTTCGTGCCCCGGTCCGGGAAGATCCCACATGCCGTGGAGCGGCTGGGCCCGTGAGCCATGGCCGCTGAGCCTGTGCGTCCGGAGCCTGTGCTCTGCAACGGGAGAGGCCACAGCAGTGAGAGGCCCGTGTACCGCAAAAAAAAAAAAAAAAAAAAAAAAAAAAAAGTGTGGTACCAAGACGAATGGTGTCCACCAGGCTTTCCTTTTCTATATAGGTTGGTCTATCTCTTTGTCCCTGCTTGGTGACCAGAGCATTGGAAATGAGTTAGGACAAGTTGTGAGATGTGGTAATTCTGCTAAGAGTAGAGAAATCCTGGCTGAGCTGTAGCAAGAGAACAGCATGATCGACCCCAACAGAGGCAGACGTTTCCGTCTTGTTGGAACTCTGCTTATTCAGCGCTCGAGCAGCTCTTGCAACAACAGGATCCGGGGAGTGTCTCTGTGCACAAAAGACAAGCATGGTAGGTGTTACACTGGCATTCATTTATTGGAATCCATCTTGGGTATTTTCTTATTTCTCTCCTGGGAAGACATTGTTGGTGGCAGCTCTGAGTTGGATTTCAGACACTTACACCTCTTGCTTAGAGGGAAGTTAGGCCAGATTTGAAAATAAAGTTGATATTGTTGTCATAGCACTAACAAAAGATATTTGTATATCCTTGCCAAAGAAAAAATGAGTGAAAGATTTCTTTTTTTTTGGTCTTGGTTTTTGTTTTTAGCCGAGAAAAATGTCACGTGTATTTGATCTGCATTTCAAAGGGTGGAGTGCAACCACAGGACGCACACATCAGTCACGGGAAGAGTATCGCAGTCAACAAATGAATACAGACCATGTCTACCTCTTCTGCATTATGTCCTTCTTCTTGCGTGTGCTATTGATTGATATTCCTCAGGGAGGAGATTCTTCTGACTCAGACACTAAGCACGTTCCTAAAGAAAATATCAGCTTTAAAAGGGAATAGAGGAAATAGCAGCGGCAGCAAAAAATTGCTAATCTTTCATTTACAAGAGCTACCGAACATCTGGAGAGCAGGAGGCTCCTTTAACCCCCAGAGTGCAGGAACAAATGAGCACCAAAGGGCACCCCATGCTAATGTAGTGCCATTAATTTGAATACAATGGAGGGCCCTATAATAAACATCTTCAGAGCCATCTGGGCATTCCTTTACACCTTGCCCAACTCCTTCGGGTGCTGGAGGCACAGCTTAATGGGATTTGGAGGCTGAAAAAGAGTGAAGATATGCTTAAAGAGCAACCCTGAGTTTAAAAGAAAAATGTATAATGGCCAAAGTGAAAAAAAGATCAAACAATGTATAGGAAAAATATGTTTTTTTAAAAGTCAAAGTATAGTTGATTTACAGTGTTGTGTTAGTCTCTGGTGTACAGCAAAGACATTCAATTTTATATATATATATATATATATATATATATATATATATTCTTTTTCATATTCTTTTCCATTATGGCTTATTACAGGATATTGAATATAGTTCCCTGTGCTCTACAATAGGACCTTGTCGTTTATCTCTTTTATATATAGTAGTTTGTATCTGCTAATCCCAAACTTCTAATTTGTTCCTCCCCTACCCCCTTTCCCCTTTGGTAACAATAAGTTTGTTTTCTATGTCTGTGAGTCTGTTTCTGTTTTGTAAATAACTTCACTTCTGTCATATTTTAGATTCCATGTGTAAGTGATATCGTACGGTATTTGTCTTCTCTGTCTGACTTACTTCACTTCGTATGATAATCTCTAGGTCCATCCATGTTGCTGCAAATGGCATTGTTTCATTCTTTTTTTATGGCTGAGTAGTAAGGAAAAACATGTTTTAAACTATCCATGGGGGTGTTACTGAAATTAATATTTATGTCTATTTCTCTCCAGCATGTATACCATTTTTAACCAAATGTCAATGTGCTGTGGAAGGATAGAAAGAACCATATGCATCAGGAATGATTAATGTAAAGTTCATATTTGGGGGGAGAGTATAGGGTCTGGAGTTTGGTTAGAATTGTGCAACTCTTTCTAGCACTTTTCTGGGAGGCACACCATCTAAAGAGTCTTTAACTCCATTGAAAAAAAATAGATATAGGGATTATAATACCTACTCTCTTTTCTTTCCCTCAGTGGTCTCGTGGGATAATGTAAACATGAAGGGAAGTTGCTCTGAAAAGGAGCCTGAGATAAACAATCAATGCACGAATTAATGTTGTTGTGCAGCAGTCGTTGCAGCGGCTCCAAGTATTGAAATAGGAAAATATTTCTAAACACGTGCCTTCCTTCCATCCAGAAAGATTCCCCACATCTCCCTAAAGCGGAGACTGCACGCCGGCAGCCAAGGAATAGATCTGGGCCACAGACTGGGCAGGTTGGCTCATGTGGGCTTTTGAAAGTTTTTGAAGGAGTTGCCAACATTGACAAGAATATCCTGATTTTTTACTTCTCTTAAGAAATGGAAAAATCTGGCCCCGATGGTGCCTTCAATGTGACACGGAAAAAGTCAGCTGGAGAGGAGATTGGCTGGAACCTGTAGTCAGCATCCTTTCTCTTGTTGCTGTGCTCATCTGGGTTTGTTTATAGGCATTTTAGTTTGTGCCACTTGTCTAGAGGAAGCTATTGAAGATGTTTTTCAAAAAACAGAGTAGCACGCTGTACTAGTCAGGGCTCTCAGCCACCAATAGTATGTGTGTGTGTCAATCAGTCTGTAAACAAACAGATTTATTTTAAGGAATTGGCTCGCACGATTACAGAGGCTGAGAATTCTAGACCCAGGAGAGCCAATGGTGTATGTTACTCCAAGTCCAAGTCCAAAGGCAGGAGAAGACTAATGTCCCAGCTCAAAGACAGTCTGGCAGAGAGAAAATTCTTTCGTACTCAGCCTTTTATTTTATTCAGGCCTTCAAAGGATTCCATGAGGCCCACCCACATTGGGATGGCAAACTGGCTTTACTCGTCCTACTGATTTAA
Source organism: Aethalodelphis obliquidens (assembly GCF_003676395.1). NCBI lineage: Eukaryota > Metazoa > Chordata > Mammalia > Artiodactyla > Delphinidae > Aethalodelphis > Aethalodelphis obliquidens. The sequence continues at coordinate 4,141,321 of NW_020837976.1, forward strand.
ATGTTAGTCTCATCCAGAAACACCCGCACAGGCACAAGATGCACCCAGAAATAACATTTAACTAAATATCTGGGCATGTCCTGGGTCCAGTTAAGTTGACATATAAAATGAGGCATCAAACACACCTAATAACCTTTTAGCTTGCATGAGTAGAGTGCAGATCTCCCATGCGTTTGCCATGTATCTAAAGCCTTTCCAAGAAGGGTTGGAAAGGCCTCTCAAGGAGGCAGGCATCTAGTGTGAAGTAAGAGGGGCTGGAGAAAAACTTTCAAGCAGGGCAGGTCCTAGATAAAGAAAACAACTAAACAACTGCTGACAGATGCCCTTGTTAATTTCTTTCTCAAAGTTGTCTATGTCCCTTCACTTTTGATGTCAACAAGAGCCAGTAAACGGTTCTGAAAATCTTTGTACACTTATGAAACCAGGATGTCCACACAGTGAGGACTGTGAAGGTCCACTCACGGGGACTCTGGGTAATTAACTGGGCCTGGGAACCCTGCCTAGGGTCTGGGTGCAGAACTTTTCCGTGGAAACCCTGGTGAGAGGAAGAGGCTGCCCTTTTGGGACATGTGTCGTTATCCATATTGGCTAAGGCTGCCTGGGTGTTGGAGGTATTTAAGACTGGATGAGAAGGAACAAAGCATAGCCTCGGTCCTTCAAAATAGTGAGGATCATATGTAGAATATCGGTCCAACATCTTAGACGTGGTGAAAACAATTTTCACTCAAAGGCAAATTTAAGGGCACTAGTAGTAATTCTATTCTCCACTTACTCTGAGTGAGTTGGGAGTGGATATGTCAGCTAAACTAATTATTTATCAAAAGCCTTGAAATGAGGTAGCCATGTATATAAAAATGCTGTCCATGCCGTGAAACACAAGAAGAATATATGTTAGTTTAGTGCTCTTTCTTGAGAGAACTATTGTTAGCATAGAACCGTAGACAGTTTCTTTTTCTTCCTTTTGTAAAAAGCATTTAAAATGAATGACCACTGGTGGCTGACTTCCATCAGCATTATTCTGTCAGACGATGCAGATCTTGAAATCCTTGCCCTGTTTGCTTTTTGCAGGTGTTCCTGCCTGCTCAGCCCCCTCCAGGGCTGTGGGCATCCCTAGCAGGGCTAAGAAAGGACTAGAACAGCCGTTCCCCTGTCTCTCAATGAGAACTCCCTCTCCAGGCCTGTTGCCTATCCCCTGCCCTTCAGACAGGGAGGCCAACCTGTCCACGTGGGCATGAGTGGTCATGATTTAAGCAGTGCCAAGTGCTCTGCGCTCCGCCGGGAGCAGAGTTCTCTGCCTCGTAGCATTCCTGGCCATCTGGGCTGGGAGAATGAGACCACCGTGGCACCAGAATAACCTTGGCCAGTTCTTCCGCAGCTTCTGCTCTATGAATTGCCGTGCTTGACACCGTGGCGGGTGACATCGGGAGCACGGACGTTGTGTGAGCTGGAGGGGCGCTGTCCTATTTTCTCACCTGCAGTGCCTCTCTCTTCTAGCCCTGCCTCCACACTCAGCATTCTGCTTCCTAAGCTCATGGAAGGAGGCTTCCTTCCCAGGATGCCAGACGGGCAGAGCACACACACACACGCAACACCTGCCTTCCTCACAGGAGCAAAAGGGCACCTGCAATGACCAGTGAGGCTCCAACTCACTGAGTCCTGCAGGAAGCAAGGGGCAGTCAGGCTGGAGAGAGAGTTTAATAAAGTCTCGGGGGAGGAATGATGTGGGGTTTATTCTGCTGAGGCCAGAAGTTTTACTGCACATGGTCTCAGTTACCATTACTCTCTTTGTCTTGAGAGCAAGTTTTCCTCTTTCTATCTATCTGCCGGCACCACTTACTACACACAACTAGCTATTACCCCAAAGACTCCAACAATTATAACGTATTATACCAATTAACGTATTATCTTCAATTGTTTCACATTGAATTTCATGGTTCTCCATGATCTTTCAAGTTGAATAGATCCTTAAGGCTACAGAAGATTTTAAAAAGTTTGTGTGTGTGTGTGTGTGTGTGTGTGTGTGTGTGTGTGTGTGTGTGT
>NW_020837976.1:4143370-4228098 GCF_003676395.1 Aethalodelphis obliquidens
GTGTGTGTGTGTGTGTGTGTGTGTGTGTGTGTGTGTGTGTGTGTGTGGCGGGCAGGTGGGGCACATGGTCATCTCTCCTGCCACCGCCCGAGTCCAAGCTGCTGAACTTGTCACTGGGCTGTGCGCTCACCTTGTGACTAGTCTTCCTGCTTTGTCTTCTTCAATCTATTCTCCACTTAGCAGCCGAAGTGACCTTTCAGAAATGCAAACTGTGTATTTCCCCTTCAACGGAATGAACACATATTTATTGAGCACCTACAATGTGCCAGGCAATGTTCCAGGTGCTAGGAAATTGTAATGAATGAGACAGGTAAAACTCTACCCTATCTCCTTATGGGACTTACATTTTAATGACCCCCACAGCTCTTAGGGTAAAGTCACAAGCCTTAAAAAGGAACGAAATTTGTAATGAGTTATTTGTAATGAGGTGGATGGACCTAGAGTCTGTCATACAGAGTGAAGTAAGTCAGAAAGAGTAAAACAAATACCATATGTTAACACATATATATGGAATCTAAAAAAAAAAAAAAGGTCATGAAGAACTTAGGGGCAGGATGGGAATAAAGATGCAGACCTACTAGAGAATGGACTTGAGGACATGGGGAAGGGGAAGGGTAAGCTGGGACAGAGAGAGTGGAATGGACATATATACATTACCAAATGTAAAACCGATAGCTAGTGGGAAGCAGCCGCATAGCACAGGGAGATCAGCTCAGTGCTTTGTGACCACCTAGAGGGGTGGGATAGGGAGGGTGGGAGGGAGGGAGACACAAGAGGGAAGAGATATGGGGATATATGTATAGCTGATTCACTTTGTTATAAAGCAGAGACTAACACACCATTGTAAACCAATTATACTCCAATAAAGATGTTAAAAAAAAAAAAGATGGATTACAAGGCTATACTGGATGTGGCCTCTGCCCCATCCCTCGCTGCGTCTTGCACCTCTCTTTCCTGCCCCCTCTGCCTTCTACCACGCTGGGATATGCCACGATCTCTCCCCTCAGGATCTTTATGCCAGTGGTTGGCTTTACCCCACTCTGTCACCTACTGGCTGCCACATGTCTTTCATATCTCAACTCACTGTCCTTTCCACGGTGATATCTTCTCTGGCCCTCCCAATCTACATGCAGTTCTCCTCTGATATTCTTTCTCTTAGCACCCTTCCCTTCCAGTGTTTTCCATGATCCCAACACTATATCACTGATGGCTACCTTCCCCATTAGACTGCAAACCTCTGGCGGGTAAGAATCTGGTCTGTTTTGTATTTTGCTATATCACCTTTTAAGTAGTATTCAACACACATTTGAAGAATGAATCAATTAATGAATGAATAAGAAAAGTGGAAAGTGCAGACAAACTGGAAATGGCTTTGTAGGTATATCTTAGAAACATTTAGATTGTTACCGAATTCCCCAATGTTTAATCCTTCTTTTTCTTTTCTTTTTTTGGAGAGGAAGATTTATCCAAAATCATATTTCATGACTGTCAAGAATGATAGGGGTCTGAGCTTCTACCTACTTGCAAGCTAACAGGTTAGCTTGTCATAGTTTCATGGATTCTCACAGATGCCACGAGACTCCTGGGTTAGAGACAGTGGACTTTATTGCTCACAGAATGGAAGCAGCATGACCGTTAGCATATCTGTGTCGGTTCCCCCTGCCCCCACATCCCATAGGGATGATGCGGATGGGCTCAGACCAGTATGTCACAGGAGAGGGTTCCTGAGCATAGGGAGCTCGAATCTTTTATAATGGACAGTAAGCATATCTGCCTTTTGCTCCAGAGGAAGGTGCTATCTTTGTTTTCTATGACTGTGAGCAAATCTGCCTGTTGCTCTGGAGGGAGACACAGTCTCTATCTTCTAAGTCTGTTTGTTTTACAAAGACCCAGGAAGATAGTCTGGAAGGAAGGCATTTAGTGCATTGCTCACAAGAGGTGCAGAAACATTAGAGACCCACAGAGAATTTTCCCCTAACAATATCTATCCCTCATTTTTTTAAAATAAATAAATAAATAAATTTATTTATTTATTTATGGCTACGTTGGGTCTTCGTTGCTGCACCGTGGGCTTTCTCTGATTGTGGTGAGCGGGGACTACTCTTCGTTGCAGCGCGTGAGCTTCTTACTGCGGTGGCTTCTCTTGTTGTGGGGCACAGGCTCTAGGTGCACAGGCTTCAGTAGTTGTGGCACGTGGGATCAGTAGTTGTGGCTTGTGTGCTCAGTAGTTGTGGCTCATGGGCTCTAGAGCACAGGCTCAGTAGTTGTGGCGCACAGGCTTAGTTGCCCCATGGCATGTGGGATCTTCCCGGACCAGGGCTCAAACCCGTGTCCCCTGCGTTGGCAGGTGGATTCTTAACCACTGCGCCACCAGGGAAGCCCTGTCCCTCATTCTTACACCATCTTGGCTTCTGGTGAACTTTCCATGAGCGTGCCAAACCTTCTGTGTTTGCATGGGAGGTGCAGGAACTGGAGCCACCCTCTGCTATTTTGCTAGACTTATTAGAGCCATCTGGTGGAGGACAGCAGACCTAGAAGTTGGTTGAATTGAAGGTGCTTGCATCAGTTTGGGAAGGTAGCACCAGGGAGTTTTCCTTCATGAAGAAGGGTCCAGGGAGTTTATGAAAGACAAATATCATTAGTGTCCCTCACTCCCCCATCCCTCCTGGACTCTGAGATGTTCTCCTCAAGTGCCAAGGTTGTTTTTATCCTTACACAGACACAAAAGTGGTGTGTTCCTTTCCAGGAGCTGCCATATCAATTTTCTGAATTATCCCTTATTTACACCCAGAGGTTTCATTCAGAGGGGTCAGGTGTGAGAGGCACAAGGACATTTTTAATAAAACTTAGAGACTCATCGTTTCCCCCACCTTGCATGTGTGGGCCTCTGTAGGGGGACTCAGTGAATAGGGCACTCAGCCAAGTAGTCAGAATCCTTGTGCTCTGTGACCGTGTCAAGCCAATGAGAGAATTACGGTGGCTACACTAGAATCAGGTTTGAGGCCCTGGGTCCCCTTTTGGCTGTGCTACCACCAAGAGGGTGGACCAACCAGGTAATCCTGGGATTTCTGTTAGGAAAAAGAAGGGAGCTTCATGCCCAGGAATGGTCAGGTGGAATCCAGAATTTTCAAAATAGGTTTATATAACCCCCCAACCATTTTCATCCTAATTATTACCCAGAAAGTGGACAAGAGAAAATGATCCCTTTCTGGGAACAGCCACGTTCAGTGACCAAATTGCCTTAAGAAAGTATATGGGCCAGGAGGAGGTGATGGAGACCTTTTCAAGTCTCAACAGTATCATATATCTGTGAATGATAGGGACCATGGAAGGTCTGTTGAATATCTTGACAATTAGCCTACAACTAGGTAGTTTTTACGGTAAAAGGTTCATCATTGTCAGACCACATTGGTCCAGAAAGCCAAAAACATGACACATTAGCTTCGAGGGTTGCAATGTGGCCTTCCTCACTGGGAGATAAACGGTGGAACTTTTGGCCTGAGTCACAAGTCTGGCATGCGGTGGTAGCTTATGCATCAGAAACACAGAGACCTTTCCTTTGTGCCCAGACCATGATGGTGGATGTGTTGCTGTGTCTGGGAAGATGATGGATCCAGGCAACAATGGTGGCAATCTGGACACTGCAGACCCAACCACAAACTCGATTCCAGATGATCTGTCAGAGCACAGGCTCTTACTGAAGGCAGCGATAGGAGTGACCCAGATGGTTTGATTAGCAGTCATGATATGTTTTCACATTTCATGGCCCCAAAGAGGAGCGTCTTTAATCTGCCAGCCTCTAGTTTTCCAAATGGCAGAGCAGACAGCTAAGCCATTGGCAATAGCCCAAGAGTCAGGAAAAATATAATTTGGTGCATCAAAGGGAGTACTGGCCGGAGATATGAGAATGGCTTTGCGTTCTGCCCACTGGGCAGAGCAGTCACATCCCAGTTCTGTGTAGCTGGCAGGGAGGTTGAACAGCCCCAGCAGTCCCCATGGACACCTAGGAACCAAGGGTCCCCCTAACCAGTGGCTTTGCTTCAGGTGGTGGAATGAGGAGTAGAGTTTTCCCAAGGGATGGTTACCATTCGTTCATGTAAAGCCAAGGTGCTGTTGGTACCAGGCTGACTTCATTTTTTTTGGACAAGTGGGGTGTTACCTTCTCACCTTGTTAGTTGTTGAGTTCTAGTTGACCCACATTAAAACAGGAATACAGAGAATCACAGCCCTCTGTGAGTCAGGTGTTCAGTTTTGACCAGAGCCCTGTAGCAAGCTAATAGCTGCTTCCCCCAAAGGATGTAGCTGGCAGTCAGGTCAGAGAGATGACAAGTCCAGAACCCCAAGGGGCACCTCTGAGTGGAAGCTGTTTCCCTTCACCAGAGGCTCCAGTAGGCAAAATCATGAGTCGCTGAGACTCAAGATCACTTTAGCTTCTTTTGCTCACCGTTAACCTTGCTCAGATCCCGTCAGTTGAATTTGGGTCCTGGCTTCTCCCATGGGACCAGGTATAATAGTGACTTTAGTGCCTATATCCAGCAGTGTCATACAGTTAGATTTCTACTCTTTCCACAAAACTCCCTAGTATACTCAGACGGGTGCACATGGCCTTTAAACCCACCTTAAATCATCTTCCTTTAAAGTAGCTGCAGTCAGGGTAGAGAGAGGGATGGCCCAGGGGCCAGGTAGGGTCACTAAGCAAGGCTTTGCCTTCACTTTCACTTTCCAGTGGCCACCTGCTCCCATTCCCAAGTTGGTTGGCTCAACCAACCAACTTCTAATGTTTTCACTCCACTGAAAGCTCCACACACTCATTGTTGACACCGTTCATTTCAGCTTTGGGGACTCCATGCTCAGCGGTCACAGCCATGTTGCCTTTTGCCTGGGGCTGTGGGCTGTTGCGCTCCTGTAGTGGCAACATCCTTCTTCCACTCCTCTGAAGGAGAGTGAGGAAAAACCTCGGCACTTTGGGTGCTTGTTCAATCCTACCTCTTTCTCCTCATCCTCTAAACATTCATTGACATCTGTTGCTCCCCATTTGCCCACCACTTTGGCAAGAGGATTCTACATGTCTCAGAGAGTCCTCTCATATCCTCAAACGTGGCCTGCAGGGCCCTTTTTCCTCTTCTAGAAAGCGAAGCCAGGTGTCTGTCAGCGTCCCTTTCTCCTCACCAATACTACCAAGAACTGAGAAGAGTCTGAGATTTTACCGCACTTGGCAAGCTAACAAGTTGCTGCTATGGAAGTGGCCTCCCAAATTCATATGTTGAAGTCCTCCCGCTCAAAGATGATGGTATTAGAAGGTAGGCCTTTGGTAGGTGCTTAGGTCATGAAGAGGGAGCCCTCATGAATGGGATTAGTGCCTTAACAAAAGAGGCTTCCAAGAGATCCCTCTCCCCTTCTACCATGTGAGGGCACAGCAAGAAGACACCACCTATGGACCAGGAGGAGGGCCTTCACCAGAACATGACCATGCTGACACCTCAATCTTGGATTTCCCAGCCTCCAGAATGTGAGAAATTAATTTCTGTTGTTTATAAGTCACCCAATCTGTGGTATTTTGTTATAGCAGCCCAAATGGGCTCACACGTTAGCCTATCAGAGTTTCGTGGATGCTGACAGAAGACATGGTTCAGAGGTAGCATGGCCAGCGAGCCACATGAGCATCAGTACTTTTGTGTCAGTTCCCTTTGCCCCCAGTGCCCCATGGGGAGGTGTCAGTGGGCCCAGAGGGATGCCTGTATGGGCAGTAGTTTGCATTACAGGAAAGGACCCTAAATCTTTTATCATGGACAATAGGCATGTCTACCCTTTGCTCCAGGGGGAAGCACTATCTCTATCTTCCAAGGGTACTTGCTTCATAAATACCCTTAAATAGATAGTTAAGAACAAAGGACAATTAGTACTGCACTTGCAAGATGTGCTGAAAGACAAGAGACCCTTGGTGAGTGGTGTTCCAATAACAACTAACAATCGGTAATGGAGAGAGCTTGTTGAATTAATGAATGAGTGAACAATCCAGATCTGGGTTCAAATCCTGATCCTATTTTGAACATGTCTGTAACTTTAGGACTGACTGCATTTCAGTTTCCTCCTGCATAAAATGACATAATAACAGTAACTCCTGGCTGGGTCCTTGCTATGCCAAGTACTGTTCTAAGTGTTTTTAAGACATTACTTTATTTAATCCTTACAATAATCTTAGGAAAAAGTACAATTTTTTTCTGTTTCATAAATGAGGAAACAGGGCACAGATACGTTAAGGTACTTGCCCAATGTCACACACCTAGGAAGCACTGAAGCCAGGATTTGAGTCCATGTAGTTTCCACTTCAGTTTCCATGGTTTTAAGTACCTCTGCTTCCTACACAAGACTTAACCAAAAATCCCTGCCTCACTGGTGTGTTTTGTGAAGACTACATGAATTGTTAGGTGATTAATCAAGGGCAGTTTTCTTTATCTTTCTACAGTTGCTTAATTTAAAAAAATTTAACTTCTTGGAATCCTCTTTTTAAAACATGATTACGATTCCTTTATCAAGTAAAAGTGGAAAAATATGTTCCCCCCACAAGAACAGGGGAGAAAGGCTGAACATGGGGTACAGTGGGGTAACAGGGATTTAGCCCAGCCGTCTCCAGGTGTGGAGGAAGAGCCACCCACGATGGTGCCTGGACCTCCAGGGGTCTGTGAAAGGCTGTATAGAACTACAGATTCTGGCCCTGAAATTGTTCTTCCTTCATCAAGTCCAGATGAACCAACCCTCAGAGAGAACAGTGTGAAAGAATTGCCCGAGAAACACTCGGAGAACTAACAATGGGCCTGTAATTCAGAGCAGCCTAGAACAAGCCGGGTCTCTTTGTGCTCTCATCCGGGTGTCGTGGTGGTGGTAATCTGAGCTGCCCGCTATCAGCACCAGATACACGGTCCCGGTGTGGGGCTCTGCTCCATCTTCAAAAAAGAAAAAAAAATCTTGTGGTTTTAAATGAGACTTGGCCAAAAACGTAACTTTAAAAAGCCTATATACAAATTTAGTGAATGCATAACAAGTAAATTTGAAACATATTTAATGGAGATACATTTATGTGCCATTAATTCTCGTGGAGGCTAATTTATGCATCCCTGCGTAGTGTTGGCATCCAATAGATATTGACGTCACACTGCTTAGAATCGTTTCAAACAGACACTTGGGCAAAATGAATAAAATGACACTTGATGGATTTGATGATCCAATTATTCATTCCCAAGATATGTATTTTCTTTATAATTACACGCTCTTTAGATAAATATGAAAGATTTTGGGTGTGGATTTAGTAATCTTAAAATTCTCGTTGCAGTTCACTTGGCAATGGCTCCTACTGGGACAAAGGTACTTGATTCAAGTGCTATTAACTGGGCTGGAGTGAAAACTAGAGATAGAAAAGGGTAAGGTACACTCTTCCCATATTACTCCCAATTTACAGGTCCTGAGAAATCCTAGTCCCCAACCAGAGATAATGAATTGAAGACTTTGTTGTACTTACTGCTGCCTCAGAGAGCTAGAACCAGTCAAAGCCTGAGGAATCACGTTGAAGTTGTGCTCAAATGCCACTTTGTACCTTCCACTGTTACTGCACCTCTTTAATTCTTATTTCTCTCCCTGCCTATGTCCCCTTCTGGGCAGTCAGTTCCTCAAGGGCCATGACCATGTGTAAGTCGTCTTTGCATCCTCGTGTCTGGAACAGACAAGGCTCACGACAGATGCTCCCTCTTTTAGGTCTGGCCACCTTCTTTCCTTTGCCATAAACATTGCTTTTGCTAAAGGGCATACACAATTAATTACATCATCTGATGCCCTTGTTTCTGTGCTCATGCTGCTCTGTCTACCAGCAACGCTTTGTTCCCCATGTGAATCTCACTACCTCCTACTTGTCATTTAAAACTGAGCTTGAGAAGCTTCTCTTCCTGGAAGCTGCCTCTGACTCCTCTGCTCTGATTTCATGCTCTTTCTCTGTGTTGCCCTGGCATCTGTGTAGATGTTTATCAGAGCTCTTACCATCCCATCTGCAGTGGCTGACTGACCTTGTGGGCACAGGTCATGTACCATTTGGTTTTGTTCCTCTACCATGTAGAACGTCTTCAAACTCACTGCAAATCCTCAGATAAATGCTTGCTGAACTCATGAATGGATAAATGGATAAGGAGCAAATAACAGAAACAAGCCATGTTAACACTTAGAAATTTGATACGATGTTTGGTGGTTCTCATATATCAACCCTAGAAGATTAGGCTTTGATGAAATTATCCTATAAAACACTATTAGAAATGTTACCTATTTGATGGTTATTACTCACTTTCATTTGGTATGAAAAGTGTCTCTAAGCTTAGGGACTGTAACAGATGCTGTAGGTGCCCCACCCATAGCAGCATCACTTCAGTTGTCACGTGACAACTGTTTTATGAGGTCTTTATTAGGTATATGTCTTACAAATAATGCTCCTAATTTTCACTCTGGATAAGAAACCAATTTTGTTTATAAAGTCTAATGCAGCAATTATTTCCTGTATGGGTACTGTTTTGTGTGTGTGTGTGTGTGTGTGTGTGTGTGTGTGTGTGTGTGTGTTGTCCAGTTTAAGAAATCTTTGCTTACCCCCAGGTTGGGAAGTTATTCTCTTGTGTTATCTTTGAGAAGCTTTATTGCTTTTCCTTTTGCATTTTAGGTCTATCATCCATCTGGAATTGATTTTTGTGTTTGGTTTGAGGCATAGATCAAGGTTCATTTTATTCCCATATAGATATTCAATTACCCCAGCACCATTTATTGAATAGACGATCCCTTCCCCACTGAATTGCAGAGTCTTTGTCATTAATCACGTGACTGTGTAAGTGTGGATCTGTTTCTGGACATTCTATTCTGTCCCTTTGATCTCTTTGTAGGTCTTTGCACCAATACTACTCTGTTTTAGTTACTGTGGCTTTATAATAAAACTTGATATCTGATAAGTGTTTCAGCTTTGTTGTTCAAGATCGTCTTTACTACTTTTGATCTTTTGCATTCTATATGAACTTAATTTCCATAAAAATTGATGGAATTTTAATTGTAAATGCATTGAACCTAGAAATCAAATAGAGTCAAATATAAATTTTGGGGAGAAAATCGACATCTTTACAATATTGTCTTCCAATTCATAAACATATATATATATTCCTCCATTTATTCTTCTTGAACTTCTACTGGTATTATTTTATAGTGTGTACGGTTTGGTACATCTTTTATGAGATTTGTTCCAATATTTGATATTTTTATGTTAATTAATTAATTAATTTTTGGCTGCATTGGGTCTTTGTTGCTGCATGCGGGCTTTCTCTAGTTGCGGTGAGCGGGGACTACTCTTTGTTGCGGTGTGCAGGCTTCTCATTGTGGTGACTTCTCTTGTTGTGGAGCGTGGACTCTAGGCACGCAGGCTTCAGTAGTTGTGGCACGTGGGCTCAGTAGTTGTGGCTCTCAGGCTCTAGAGGGCAGGCTCAGTAGTTGTGGTGCATGGGCTTAGTTGCTCCGCGGCATGTGGGATCTTCCCAGACCAGGGCTCGAACCTGTGTCCCCTGCATTGGCAGGTGGATTCTTAACCACTGTGCCACCAGGGAAGCCCTTATGTTAATTTAAATGGTACTTTAATAATGCAATATTGTTACTAGCATATAGAAATGCATTTGATTTTGGTGTATTGTATTTACAACAGTTGCTAAATTTACTTAATCTAGTAGTATTTTTTTAAATCATAAATTGGTGTTGAACTTTTGAATTTATTGAAATGAACATAAGTTTTCAACCGTTTATGATAATGTGGTGAACTCTATTGACTGATTTTAAAATGTTAAGCCAGGCTTGAATTTTAAGAATAAACCCAACTTGATCATGATGCATTAGCCTTTTAAAATATTGGTAGATTATATTTTCAAGTTTATGTCTAAGTGTTTTGTGTCTATTTTGATGAGAGATAGTATTGGCCTTTAATTTTCTTTCTTGTGTAGTTTTGTCAAGTTGTGTTATTAATATTATAATGGCCTCATATAATGAGTTGGTAAGTATTATTCTCTGTAAGAGTTTGTGTAAGATCAGTGTTATCATTCTCCCAATTTTTGGATGAAATCATCTGGCCCTGAATTTATTTTGTGGGAAGATTAAAAAAAAAAAATCAGCTCCTCAGTCAAAGTCCAGACAGGAGACAGACACCATATAGTCATTTGAACAGAAAAAGTTTAAAATAAAGAATGATTAGCTACTTACAGTGTTTTACTATTAAGAAGGAATAAAAGAGAACTCTAAAGAAGACCCTAGGGCTGAAGCAGAATACCCAAGGCAGGAACAAACTTGGGAGTGAGGTGTACCTTCTCTTAGTCTAGGATTCAAGTTTTGTGGAAGAAGGCATGGCTGCAACCCACTGGATACTGGAGAAATGTTTTTCTGGGGCAGAGCTGGTCCACAGTTAGTGGGCTGGGGTGGGCAGACACGGAATCATGGGTCAGAAATGGCAGACTGAAAGCCTCTAGCTGAGTGCTAGCTGGCCATGACTGCCATATAGGAAACTTGCAGTAGGGATCCCTTAATGGGATGCAGGCAGATGGAATGCTGATGGGCAGTGAACTGTGGGCCAGGGCTTGCAAGCTGGAAGGTGAGTGCCTCTAGGTGTCTGCCTGCTGCTGGCCATGTGCACCGTAGGGGAAGAACTCAGAGCAGCATGCTGGAACCAGGAAGAAAGGGTGTTTCCCCCATAAGTGTCCTAGCACCCTCTATTCACAAGCTTAACATTGTGCCAGCCTGCAAAGGAGAAATATTCCAGTATCTCAAGCAAAGCAATGAAGGGTGGATTTCGAGCTGAGAAATAATTGGCATAATTGGGTTCAATTTTGTAGGCAAATGCAGGAATATTCAGATTTCTAATTCTTATGTTAGCTCTGATAAGTTGTGTTTTTCATGGAATGTGTTCATTTCATCTAAATTTTCATTAAAGTCACAAATTTGCTTATAATAACCTTTTATTGTTTTATTTTTTTAATAATAACCTCTTATTGTTTTAAATGTCTGTAGGATCTGTAGTGATAGCCTCTTTATTATTTTTAATATTGATAATGTGTTCCGTATTCTCTTTTTTCTTGATTAGTCTTACTAAGCAGTATTAATTTTATTAATAGTTTTGAAGATTCATTTGGTTGCCTTGATGATTTTCTCTATTGTATATTTGTTTTCTACTTCAGTATTTTCTGCTTTCATCTTTATATTTTTTCTCACGTACCTCTGCTTTCTTTTGGCTTTATTTTCAGTTTGTTTTTTAAACTAACTTCTTGACATGGATGCTTACATTGCAGATGTTAAGCCTTTTTTCCTTTCTAGTTTATGCATTTAAGGACATACATTTCCTACGAGCACTCCTTTACTTTCATCATGCAAGTTATGATATATTGTATTTTAACATTTAGTTAACAGTATTTTCTAATATCTATTATGATATATGTTTTTCATTTATCCATGCATTATTTAGAAGTGTTTTGCTTAATTTTCAAGCATTTGTAGATTTCTAGATTAATTTCACTGAAGTCAGAGAATGTATTCTGAATGATTCAAATTCCTTTGAAATCTGTTGGAGCCTTCCTTAATGGCCGAGCATTTGACCAATTTTAGTAAATAATGCCAGTACACTTAAAAAGGATATGTATTCTAAAGTTTTTGGATGCAGTGGTTTCTTATGTTAACTAGGTTTAGCCTATTAATTATGTTATTCTAATCACCTGTATTATATTTAGTAATTGTCTTGGTCTGCTTGTTCTATTAATTACTAGAAAAGTTATAAACTTACAAGTATGTGGATTTATTCATTTCTCCACTTAGTTCAGTCAGTTTTTGCTTTAAATATTTTGAGGCTATATAAATTGCTGCATATAGTTTTGCTGCATAATTCTAATATATAATAATAGGATTATTATATATTCTGTGGATTGATGCTTTTATCATTATGGAATATCTCTCTTTACCTCTAGTAATACTTAGTACCTTAAAGTTTATTTTGTGTGACATTATTATAGCTATGACAAACATCTTTTGGCTTTGGAGTACATAGTGTGTATTTTCCAATCCTTTACTTTCAACCTTTAAGGTAAATCTCTGTCTCTTTTAAGTCCTGGTAGTGAGATTTTATTTGCTTTATCCATTCTGATCATATTAGTCTTTTTTTTTTTTTGGCCACGCTGCACACGGCACGTGGGATCTTATTTCCCCAACCAGGGATTGGAACTTGCAGCCCCTGCAGTGGGTGCACAGAGTCCCAACCCCTGGACCACCAAGGAAGTCCCCATATTTGTCTTTAATTGGGGTATTTCTTCTTTTTCTGTTCTGTGTAATTATAGACATACCTGGATTTAAATGGATCGTCTTATTTGTTTTCTGTTTTTCCATATGTTCATTTTTTTCTATTTACGGTCTTCTTTTGCATCAATCATACAATTTTAAAAATTACTTCATTTCCATCATTAGCAGGAAGTTATATATTCTTTTTGTTATTATTTTTAGCAATTCCAGAATCCATTCTTGAGTGATGAATGTCTAGCTTAAATTAACATGTTTAACTTATGGATGAGGTTTTTATAATACTCTAACTCCATTTATCTGTTACCCACCTTTGTGCTAGTGCTGTTACGCACTTTGATTCTACATATATTTTAAGTTACAAAAGACATTATTACTATTGTTACAAAAATACAACATTCATTTGGAGTTACTGAATACCTATCTCTTCTGGTTTTCTTTGTTCCTTCCTGGATGAACATGTTCTCATCTGGGATCATTTTTTTCTGCCTTAGTTTTTAAATTTTATTTTTTAAAAGTTCTGCTGGTTACAATGTCTTTAAGTGTTTCTTGTTTGCTTGAAAATGCCTCTATTTAGCCTTTATTTCAAAAGCTGTTTTCTTTGTGTACACAATTCTAGGTTGGCAATACTTTTAGTATTTTAAAGACATCATTCCATTGTCTTTTTTTTTCCTTCATAGTTTGTGTTGAAAAGTCTGCCATAATTCTATTTTTGCTCCCCTAAAAGTCATGCACTGATTTTCTTTTTATGTTTGTAAGATATTCTTTTCTTATATTTGTTTTTTTAGCAATTTCACAAATATAATTTGATTTGTGTTTATCTTGGTTGGAATTTGTATTGTTTCTTCAATGTGTTAATATCTTTTGTTTGTTTTGGAAAATTCTCAGAATATCTCTTCTGTTCCATTATCTCTCTCCTTTCAAGACTCCAACTACACTTATGAACGTGTTTTTCATCATGTTGCATGTCTGTTAAGCTCTTCTGTGCTCTTTTTCTTTTTGTTTCTCTGAGGAAATCTCAATCTTAATATTTTCTACTGACCTATCTTCCAGTTCACGTATCCTCTCTTCTGCTATGTCTAATTTGTTCCTAAACCCATCTTTGACTTTTTAATTTCAATGTTGTATTAATGGGCTTTATGTTTTCTAATTAATTTTTTTTCTAATTAATTTTAAAATAAATTCCAGTACTCTGCTCAAATTTTCCATCTTTTTTTCCTATTTTGATTATGTTATTTATAATTCTTTAAAATTCCATGTCCAATAATTCAAATATTCACCTTTGAACCTGTTTCTAAAGTCTGGTTTTTTTTTTTTTTTAACTGTTAGTTTTTGGTCATTTGGTCCTATATTCTGGCTTACTTGGCAAATTTGATCTAATGCCAAGCATTATGTATGGAAAATAGCTGCTATGGATGATATCTCTCTTTAGAGAGGATTTGATTTTCTTCTGACAGGCAGATCATCTTGATCCATTGGACTTAGGTTTCAGACTCAATGTGAGGGCTGGTGAGCTCTGTTCTGTTTCAGGTTTGTCTTTATTCCTAGAACCTACCTCTTCAAGGATCTCAAGGATAAGCCTGGTATTTTTATTAGGGATTCTTTCTTGGCAGACTATGAGCTTCAATTTTTGTCTTCTTGGAACCAAGAGACTACTGAATATTTGCTTAGATTTTTAGCTTTTCAGCAGCTTTATTCTGCTTGGTTTCTCGGCACTTTGCCTCACACATGTGTAGCTTAGGAGTTGGAAAATACCTCAAGGAAAAATTACACATATACGATTCACTCTACATTTTTGTAATTAGTTAGTTTTTCTCTCAGATCAAGTCCTAGCTTCTGTGGTAGCACTGTACACCAATTTGCAACTTCTCTGTCAGTGAGACTGTTACAGACTCTTAGCTGCTGCTCTTTGCTCAGCATCTATGTTCCAAAAAGAAAATTAGCAAATGCCCTGAGGGGCACAAGTAGTAACTACTGTAGTGCTCATCTCTATGTGTTTTCCTTCTCTCCAGCATTTTGGTCTTTCAAGACTGAGGGGACACTTGGAAAGTATAATGGGACTCCCACAGCAGAGTCTGTGTAAAGTAGACTGCAAGAAACCCAGGGGAGGGTGGTGAGGATGGGAGTAGACAAAAGAAGAAGAATAAATCTAGAATCATAGAAGTTGCAGCCAGGTGAATCTCAGCAAAGTAGTCTCAGATAAGTGCACAGAAATGCCCGCAAGAGACCAAGAATCAGCTTAATCATCTGCTTGGCCCAAAAAGCAAGGTGCCATCTGCTATGGAATGAATGTTTCTGTTCCCCCAAATTCATATGTTGAAATTCTAACTCCCAAAGTGATATTTGGAGGTGGGGACTTTGGGAGGTAATTGGACATGAGGGTGGAGCCCTCATGGATGGGATTAGTTCCTTTACAAGAAGAGACATGAGAGCTTACCCCTATTCTTTGCTCTCTGCCACGTGAGGAGAAAATGAGAAGATGGCCATCGGCAAATCAGGAAGAAAGCTCTCATCAGTCACTAGATTAGCCAGTACCTTTATCTTAGATTTCGCAGCCTTCAGAACTGTGTGAAATAGATTTCTGTTGTTTAAGCCACCAAGTCTATGGTAATGTTTTAGCTGCCTGAGATGACTAGGACACCATGTTAGGGTAGCACTGGTTCAAGTAAGGGAATGGCTTTCTTATTCTCTCTTTTCTCCCCAGTTCCAACCAATTTGGACTATTAACAGCAAACAGATAATGTGCGTTAGATTATAGTAAGAAAGAAGAACTTTATCCTCTCTTCCAAGAGGAGGCTGGCTTGCAGTATGTTCATGTCAAGAGTAAATAGTCCATTTATCGACATATAGTTGCTTGTAGTAATCTCTCATGATCCTTTGTATTTCTGCAGTTGTCAGTTGTTACTTCTCCTTTTTCATTTATAATTCTACAACCTGGAAGAAATGGAAAAATTCTTAGAAAAGCAAAACCTTCCGAGACTGAACCAGGAAAAAATAGAAAATATAAACAGACCAGTCACAAGCACTGAAATTGAAACTGTGATTAAAAATCTTCCAACAAACAAAAGCCCAGGACCAGATGGCTTCACAGGCAAATTCTATCAAACATTTAGAGAAGAGCTAACACCTATCCTTCTCAAACTCTTCCAAAATATAGCAGAGGGAGGAACACTCCCAAACTCATTTTACGGGGCCACCATCACCCTGATATGAAAATCAGACAAAGGTGTCACAAAGAAAGAAAACTACAGGACAATGTCACTGATGAACATAGATGCAAAAATCCTCAACAAAATACTAGCAAACAGAATCCAACAGCACATTAAAAGGATCATACACCATGATCAAGTGAGGTTTATCCCAGGAATGCGAGGATTCTTCAGTATATGCAAATCAATCAATGCAATACACCATATCAACAAATTGAAGAATAAAAACCATATGATAATCTCAACAGATGCAGAAAAAGCTTTTGACAAAATTCAATACCCATTTATGATAAAAACCCTCCAGAAAGTAGGCATAGAGGGAACTTACCTCAACATAATAAAGGCCATATATGGCAAACCCACAGCCAACATCGTCCTCAATGGTGAAAAACTGAAACCATTTCCACTAAGATCAGGAACAAGACAAGGTTGCCCAGTCTCATCACTGTTATTCAACATTGTTTTGGAAGTTTTAGCCACAGCAATTAGAGAAGAAAAAGAAATAAAAGGAATCCAAATCGGAAAAGAAGAAGTAAAGCTGTCACTGTTTGCAGATGACATGATACTGTACATAGCAAATCCTAAAGATGCTACCAGAAAACTACTAGAGCTAATCAATGAATTTGGTAAAGTAGCAGGAAACAAAATTAATGTACAGAAATCTCTTGCACTCCTATACACTAATGATGCAAAATCTGAAAGTGAAATTAAGGAAACACTCCCATTTACCATTGCAATGAAAAGAATAAAATACCTAGGAATAAACCTACCTAAGGAGACAAAAAACCTGTATCCAGAAAACTATAAGATACTGATGAAAGAAATTAAAGATGATACAAACAGATGGAGAGATATACCATGTTCTTGGATTAGAAGAATCAACATTGTGAAAATGATTATACTACCCAAAGCAATCTACAGATTCAGTGCAATCCCTATCAAACTACCAATGGCATTTTTCACAGAACTAGAACAAAAAATTTCACAATTTGTATGGAAACACAAAAGACCCCGAATAGCCAAAGCAATCTTGGGAAAGAAAAATGGAGCTGGAGGAATCAGGCTCCCTGACTTCAGACTATACTACAAAGCTACAGTAATCAAGACAGTATGGTACTGGCACAAAAACAGAAATATAGCTCAATGGAACAGGATAGAAAGCCCAGAGATAAACCCACAGACATATGGTCACCTTATTTTTGATAAAGGAGGAAAGAATATACAATGGAGAAAAGATAGCCTCTTCAATAGTGATGCTGGGAAAACTGGACAGCTACATGTAAAAGAATGAAATTAGAACACTCCCTAGCACCATACACAAAAATAAACTCAGAATGGATTAAAGACCTAAATGTAAGGCCAGACACTATAAAACTCTTAGAGGAAAACATAGGCAGAACATTCTATGTCATAAATTGCAGCAAGATCCTTTTTGACCCACCTCCTAGAGAAAGGGAAATAAAAACAAAAATAAACAAATGGGACCTAATGAAACTTAAAAGCTTTTGCACAGCAAAGGAAACCATAAACAAGATGAAAAGACAACCCTCAGAATGGGAGAAAATATTTGCAAATGAAGCAACTGACAAAGGATTAATCTCCAGAATTTACAATCAGCTCATGCAGCTCAATGTCAAAAAAACAAACAACCCAATCCAAAAATGGGCAGAAGACCTAAAGAGACAATTATCCAAAGAAGATACACAGATTGCCAACAAACACATGAAAGAATGCTCAACATCACTAATCATTAGAGAAATGCAAATCAAAACTACAATGAGATATCACCTCACACTAGTCAGAATGGCCATCATCAAAAAATCTACAAACAATAAATGCTGGAGAGGGTGTGGAGAAAAGGAACCCTCGTGCACTGTTGGTGGGAATGTAAATTGATACAGCCACTCTGGAGAACAGTATGGAGGTTCCTTAAAAAACTGAAAATAGAACTACCATACGACTCAGCAATCCCACTACTGGGCATATACCCTGAAAAAACCATAATTCAAAAAGAGTCATGTACCACGATGTTCATTGCAGCTCTATTTACAGTAGCCAGGACATGGAAGCAACCTAAGTGTCCGTTGACAGATGAATGGATAAAGAAGATGTGGCACATATGTACAATGGAGCCATAAAAAGAAATGAAACTGAGTTATTTGTAGTGAGGTGGATGGACTTAGAGTCTGTCATACAGAGTGAAGTAAGTCAGAAAGAGAAAAACAAATACTGTATGCTAACACATATATATGGAATCTTTAAAAAAAAAAAAGGTCATGAAGAACTTAGGGGCAGGACGGGAATAAAGACACAGACCTACTAGAGAATGGACTTGAGGACATGGGGAGGGGGAGGGGTAAGCTGGGACAAAGTGGGAGAGTGGCATGTACATATATACACTACCAAATGTAAAACCAATAGCTAATGGGAAGCAGCCGCATAGCACAGGGAGAGCAGCTCGGTAGTTTGTGACCACCTAGAGGGGTGGGATAGGGAGGGTGGGAGGGAGGGAGACGCAAGAGGGAGAGATGTGGAGATATATGTATATGTATAGCTGATTCACTTTGTTATAAAGCAGAAACTAACACACCATTGTAAAGCAATTATACTCCAATAAAGATGTTTAAAATAAAAAAGACCCAATGCAGCCAAAAATAAATTAAAAAAAAAAAAAAAGTAAATAGTAATGTTGCGGAATTACCTACACTCTTCAGTTATTCACTAGGTTTTCCCAGCCCAGTTTCCAGTGGATAAACACCTGTATCACTGAAGCTTGGGTTCCAGTCAGCTCTACGCAGCAGCTGTATGGAAGCTCTCAGAATTCTGAAAGGCAGAATGGATCTGAAGACTGAAAGCCCAGTCCCTGCTGAAGAGGATCCCCAAAGAGCAGAATTGAGCCCAGTATGCTCACATCTTTCCTGAATCATGGACTTGTCCATTCTGGGCTTATTAAATCTACCTCATTTCGAAACATAAAAAAAAATAGGACACTGAAAAAAGGTGTTTGTGTTCCAGTGACAAATATAATCCATTTAGTTGTTAAACGGGAAATTCCAGAATCCTCCTATGGCCTTGCCTCCTATTTTGCAGGAAGAAGTTTTTCCCCAAAGACAGAGTTGACTGGAGCCTCATGTCCCCAGAGGGCCTCATTGGAAGTTGGTCTTCGGAAGTTCTAACATAAACATACTCCCACCCACCTGGCTCATGTACAAACCGTGAACAACTTGGCTTTTCTTCCCAGCAGAGCAGTTTTCTGTATGAGTCACTTACTTCTGTCTCTTTATTTTGGACTTTTTGCCTCAGGGGATCATGAGAATTCATCCAATAATGTACTGAGAATGCTTTCAGCACTCAGTAAACAATGAACAATAGAAAACCTTCTAAAAAGGCTGACTCCCCTCCTCAGTGTGCATGGACCTGGTACCCCGTTCGATGGAAGAGCAAGAACCTGGGCCAAGGTAACACACTGATGCATAACACACAAAGGAATACGTCAGGAGATGAAGTTTTTGGTTTCACAGCAAGGGAGACAGTCAGTTCAAGTCTGGAAAGCACAGTGTGCCAGTGCTGGGGAGTCTTGGAAAATCTGCCATGGGAGTGGTCATAATCTGTAGACCATTTCTATAGTCGTTGTAGGAGATCTTGCCTGTTCTGAAAAGAGTGGGCACGCTGCAGAGAACCTTTGCCTGTGAAGAGAAGGTTCAGGAAGCAGATACAAGAGGGCTCAGGGTGGCAGACTGGAACACACCCTTCCTGTAAGCATCCTTGGCTTGGTGCTTTATGTCTTCCAGAGGTTCGCCCTGATGGACTTGGAGTAATATCACAAACTATTTGGTTCTCTGCCTGTTTTCAGATCTTGGAGAAAGCACATGGGACCAGAAATATGTCCCTGCACAAGCCAAGTATAGTAAATGAGTTTTTATGCTTGTGGAATATTTTTAATATTGTGAAATGAGAAAGGCCTCTCCTCTGCCATCTTAATTTTCTGACTATGTGAACCATTATTAGCATCTTGGAACCCCTGGAAACATCTAGGCTCCCTATTGGTGCTTCCTTGAGCATGGACTCACTAACATTTGTCTGTCTAAAGTGAAAGGTATCTCTAATGATCCCAGCTGACATTTATTCAGTGCCTTTCACTCAGTGATCCCAAAGAGCTCCACAGGCTGATTTACGGGCTGTCCATGGAGTGGAAGTGAATTGTAATGACCCCAGTGATGAAGATGGTGATGGATCGCCCAGGCTCTGACATTTGATATGTCGTGTTGTTTCTGGGGCGTTTCCAATTTCCTGAGCTTCCCGGTGATGAGAAGCATGAGGGCAAGAAAGGGCTCTGTCCATTTCATGCTGCATTTCTCAGTGGAGATGGCTCTGACTGGGGCCTGGGGAGGTCTTAATTCTCTGCCTCCCTCACACAAATTTTAGGAATCAGCAGAGAGCAGACCTGATGAAATGCTGCAGCGGGACCAGTTTGTATCCCTCCTCTTACCCTGACCTCCTTTCTTGTAGTATCTTCAACCACCTGAAACTCTCTTGGGATTTTCTGCTCCGTGGGGAAAAGGGAGGAGACAGAAGCCAGGATAAAGTCTGTTGGTTTAGGAGGTTTACAGTAACATAATCTGCACGGTGCTTTCCAGTTTTTTTAAGCCATAGAAACCCTCACTCCCCCTTCTTTTTTTTTTTCCAAAAAAAATCCTATGGGGAATTAACATGTGAAACAGATAAAAGTGAGCTGTTCTCCGTACCCTCACCGACCCCCACCCCATCACAGTGACCCCTGAGACCTAGATTAAAAACCACTGGCTTCCTGGAGTGCTGGGTTGTGAGCTGTACACAGGAGATCTGAATTTCTTTCTAGGTTTCGCCCCTGACTTTTGAGTAAACTATTGGAACATCTACATGCTCCCTTTGTTTTAACTTTAAAATAGAGACTAAATACTCTTTGTTAAATATTACAATTAAGGCTTTTAAAACTGAGGATGCAAGTGTACTAGAACTATAATAATGATGGGGATTATAAGGTTCCAGGCATAGTTCTAAATACTTTCCTATATAACCTCATGTAATCCTTATAACCTCCCTATGGGGCAGGTACTATTAGTATCCCCACTTTAAGTTGGATAAACTGAAGCACAGAGAGCTTGTACACATTTCCCCAGGCGACTCAGTTTGTAAGTGGTATAGGCACAATTCAACACCTCGATCGATCTTAACCCCTGACTCCTGATTTTTAAACTCGGTTGCACGTTAGAATCACTTACGGATTTTTCAAAAATTCAGAAGCCCAGGCATCCAATACCAATGTCTGTGGTGGGACATTACTGACAGTATTTTTAAAAACTCCTTTTAGGAGTTGAATTATGTCCTCCAAAAAACATATGTTGGGGCTCTAATCACCTGTACCTCAGAATGTAACCTTATTTGGAAATAGGATCATGGCAGGATGTAATTACTTAATTAAAAATAAGGTCATACTGGAGTAGGGTGTGCTTTTAATCCAAATGACTGGTATCCTTATAAGAAGACAGCCGTGTGAGGACAGAGACACACAGGGAGGAGGCCATGTGATGCTGAAGACAGAGACTGGAGTCAGGCAGCTGCAAGCCAAGGAATGTCAAAGATTGCCAGCGACCCACCAGAGGCTAGGAGGAGACCAGGAAGGATTCTCCCCTACAGCTTTCAGAGGGAGTCTGGCCCTGCCAACACCTTAATTTCGACTTCTAGCCTCCAGAGACAGTACATTTCTGTTGTATTGTATGTTGTAGGTCTTTGCCACGGCAGCCCTAGGAAATGAATACAGCTCCCTACGTGATTTCAATGTGCAGACGAGTTTGAGAACGTCTGCTATAAACATTAATTCTCTTTCCTTAAGAATTTACTGTGTAAATGGGGGGAAAGAAACCCCTATCAGATAACCCAGTCTTAATTAGGGCTGGTGTAGGTTTGCCATCCTTTGCTAATACTGCCTGTGCTACCTTCTAGAGCAGGGACGGTGTTGTTACATACCTGTTGATCAGGTATGTAAGATGGTTGGTGTGAGCAGAGATTTAGAGGGTCATTCTCAGTGCTGCTGACCATGGAAGAATCTGTAGAGGAGGGTGTGCACCTGGGCATAAAGTAAGATGTGCCCAGACAAGAGCGTGGAGGATGGAAAGGAGCAAAACGAGTGCTTCCCCTAAAGACAGTGCAGTAGAAAACCTGTGAAACCATCACAGGGGGAGAAAGAGCGATCAATAAGGCTACGTGCAATCAGAGATATGGCCACAGGTAAAATAGAGCCCTATGAGGGGTGGCCGGGGTGTCTGGAAGAAGAGGATGTTGGAATGCCTCTCAGAGAAGGTGGTGTTTAAACCCGAGAAATGGGTTTTGACGGGTGGCTATGAGTGAAGGCTGTTCCAGGCATAAGGAGAACCTTAAAGGTGGGGAGGGGGAGAGCAGGCAGAAAGGGGGCCTGGTGAGTTGTGGGTGGACTTCACGCTTAGAGCAAACTGGAGAAGAGAGCTTGGGCAAAAGGAAAAAAGTCCAGGAAGGTAGGTTAAGGCAGTTTTCTGGAGGGATTTGAATATTGCTCTAAGAGGTCCCCCAGGCTTCATTTTGTAAGCAATATGGAGTCAACAGAGGCTTTTGATTAGGGAAGAAACACCATCATTAACTTAAATGATCTTGATAACATTTCGAAGGATCCTTCCTCTGTGACCGAAGCGGAGGAGTCTCATGTAATTTTCCCAATGACCTTATGAGAAAGTTACTAACATTACCCTAATTTAATAGATTTAGGAACTGAAACTAATGGAATTTCAGTTACTGCCCAAGTCACATAGCTGGTCAGTGTAGGAACTGCATTTGAACGCTGGCTTTCTGATTCCAGAGTCTGTGGGCTTAACGGAATTATGACTGAGGAGTCCCAATATTGGTGTTGAGGAAAGCTAGCCCCAACTGGAGGGATGAGGCAGGTAGACAGTGGAAGGCAGGAGGGAGAGAATGCGGACAGAAAGGGCAGCATGGAAGTGACTTCAGAATGGTATGAAGTATCTCAAAGGAAGACCAAAAATGATTTATCAACTGGTTATGTACTGTGGGAGATATCACCCCACTCCAGGTTAACTGAGTAACGTGGAGAGCTAAAGAATGCAGGAGGAGGAGTGGGTCGGGTGGTAGAACAGATGAGGTTTCTTTAGATGTTTCGAAATGAAGTACAGTACTTACATAATATTTATGTCAGAGATACTCAGGAAGTACATGGAAACGTGATATGAGGTCTTTACCCTGCAGGAGAGATGGATCACTGCACCTAATGCTGAGAATTTAGAGACTAAATACTGCAGAGACAGTATTAAGTGTGGGGTTGAAGCCCGCAGGCTCTGGGGCTCAACGGTTTGAAATTCCTAACCAACCGTTGATTAGTTGTGTGTTCTTGGACAAGCCTCAGTTTCTTCCTCTGCAAAAGGGGGATAATAGTAGGACCTATTTCATAGTCTTCATGCAGAGGATTAAATGAGATAAGACAGGTGGAGCTCTTGGCAGAAAGCAAAGTTTTAAGAAACAGGCGTGGCCTTACATTTGCCTCTGCTTCCTGCCACCCAGAAAGCCTTCCCTTGACTACACACCTCCTTCTTCATCTCTTTCCCCACCTGAGACTTTTCTGTGTCCACATCAGGACTTCGTTCTACTTGTTCAACCTTCAACTTAGCAGCTGCCTTTTTCTTAAAGATGAATCTATCCACTAGCCCAGGAATATTTTGTAGTTTTTCCTCTTCTTACTCCTGGACTCAGTGTGGACATGATTTTCTTCTGGTGTAGCCACCTTACCTTACAGTGTTCTGTGCCTCAAACCAAGGAGGGGACCAGGCAGCCCATGTTGCTCAGCCCCACTGGTTATCTCTGACGGTACAGCTGGTTTATTGGCTCTCCGGTTACCTCTGAGCAATCTTCAGGCACTGATGTGGGGATTGTCTTCGTATGCTGCATGTGCAGTGCCTGGTACATGACAGGGGCTCAATGCATAAATCCGAGGAGAGCTGCTCTCTTAGGCAGGCGTGAGCTAAATCAGATAATAATAACAAAAGCCCAAGGTTGGTTTTCTGGTCTTTTAGTTCTAGAAAGAGGTGTCTGTAACAGAGGAGAGAAGCATGGAGGAAGTGATTCATTGTCACCATTTCAATTTCTTGGTGCTCAGAAAAGGAGCTGTATTTGTGGAGAAAATAAAGGATATGCTGTGTGGGGGAAGGTCGTCTGTTGCTGGTGATTTTGGGAGACTGAAGATAGAAATCAGTTTGAAAGAATGATTTTTGTGGATCAGTGCAATTGCCTCAAAACTTATGTCCTTCCATGGTTGTTCTTCCTTCCTGTCCCTCCTAAATATTGACTTAATGTCTCTCCTTGTATTCAAAATAGATAACCAACAAGGACCTACTGTGTAGCACGGGGAACTCTGCTCAATGTTATGTAGCAGCCTGGATGGGAGGGGAGTTTTGGGGAGACACATGTGTATGTATGGCTGAGTTGCTTTGCTGTGCACTTGAAACGATCACATTAACATTGTTAATCGGCTATACTCAATATAAAATAAAAATTTGAAAAAAACACACACACACTTTTATCAAGTCACCCTCCAGCTAGAAATTCCTTTAACGACTTCTCTTTTCCTTAAGCAGTGAGTCTCAAAACTTTATGGGTACAATCAAAATCCTCTCCCCTCAGCCTCATCCTATCTCTCCAACCTGCCCTTTCTCACACCACTTCCATCCCAGTGAGTCAGAGCTTTTTAACGCTCCTCATTTCCACCTCCATGTATGGCCTTTGCCCTTTTGCTGCACAAAACTGTCCCCAGAGTCAGAGTCATTTGCTAAGCAGTCAACAATCCTTAACTCTTTAGTGCAGTTTGACCCCCGGAACAGCATTAGCCACCTACCCTGCCAGCCCCCTTACTTTTCTAGGACCCACAACTTACCTTCCTCTACTCTACCAGCTACTCAAGTTAAAACTTAGATTATTTACAAAAGATGAACAATCAAGTTGGTTAAATACATGTAATCGAAAGGAGAGTGTGTTCTGCAATGTTAAATTTGTAAAGGTCTCAGAGTGAGGACTGAAGCCTTTGAGTTTTATTTTTAAATAGCATCTGGCCCAGAACAGAATAGCCTCTTTGAGAGCTCCAGCCTTCTCCAGCCTTCTACCTGGCAAGATAAAGGGCTTGAGAGAGGAGAAGGTCTCAAGAATATCTGAATAACCCAAGAGTATGAGTAGACTTCCTTAAACATTTAACTTGCTAACAGTGAGGGGCTTGGGAGAATCTGGTCCAGTAATTATCTGTGGTCTGACTGCCTATCTGAGTCACTCTATCCACCATCCAACGGGAATTTACCAGAGATCCTGATTGAGTTGACTCATATAAACTGTAGTGAATTTCTTTTTAGGCTCAGTGCTCCATGGAATTAATCAGACTTTGGGTTTGTCTACGGTAATCAGTTTGATAGTTGCTTTCTGCTCAGGGATGGCTCCTTGCCTTCATTAAATCAGTTACAAGAACAAACCAAGTCTTCCAGGCATCAAAGCCTTTGCTCCTGCTATCCCTTTGGCCTAGAATGTTGTTCCACTGGCTCTATAAACTGTTTATTTCTTCTTGTCTCTTAGATCTTAGCTGAACTATCAATCTTCAGGGGGTTTTTCTCAGACTCTCCTATCAAAGCATTGGTATCTGTTATTTTCCAACTCTTCCTATTTCTTTCTTTAAGAGTACTTACAACCTGCAAATGTGTAATTTACTTTTTTATGCGTGACAAGAATCTCGTCACTCTTGTTCACCGTTGCAGTCCCAGTGCCCTGTGTAATGAGAGTACGTAGAATGCTTTCATAACATATTTGGATAAATGAATTATTATCATCTGCATTTTACAAGTGAAGATGACAGAAAGCAGGTGATGTGCTCAGCGTCCGTGGAGAGTGAGCGAGTGGCAGGGATCGAGTCTCTGACCACATCTTCTGACCCTGCAGTTTGTGCTTTGATTCTACATATTACAGGTGTTCATGTTGCCGCCCAATAGACAGCAAAAGGTAATTTTCTTGGGATCCATTTTCCACCAGAATCCCGTGAACCCTTTCCTTTCCTGTCCCCACTAAAACCGAGGGGCTTTGCAGCACCAGCAGCCCAGCTAGTTACTCATTTTTCATTCTACAAAATGTTACTAGACTGCAGCACACAGATAAGTATTAGAAAAATTGCCAGGTTCTTTTCCTAACATAAAATTAGCCAATTTGCCTGTGTACGGATTGTAAAGGATGCAAAGCAACCCATTCAAGTGATTAACCTCATAGTTAATAAAAGCAACAATTTCATGTGTATAAATAATATAATAAAAGGAACATTCATATCAAAGTTATGTAGCCCTCCCCTTCCTCGGCTCATCTCCTTAATTGGTAAATAATTCATCAAACTTTGAAATGAATTGTACTCCCACCCACATTTCTTCATCCAATTATTGTGAAATAGGAAAGCAGCCTCCTTCTTTCTCCCTTTGGAAGGCAGAGATAATGAAATCGTTCAGGGCTTCCCTGAGCCTGCACTTGGCTAGATAGAGAACCCGGCTGGCACAGGCCTAGCTGGTAACTGAGCAATGCTTCTCCAGGATCTGGAGCATTGGGCTTGTCCTTTTAGTTTGTCCTCTTTCTCCCTGAAGGTCATGTATCTGTCTTTCCACTCAAGCATCCACAAACATTACTTGTTGTGAAGGTGACTTTCAATGGGAGGAACAGGCTGGTGAAGCAGTCAGCTGCCCAAAGATTTTCATATGACTTTTGCATCAAATGAGTTGCATGGGTCCATTCTTACAATGCTGATGAGCCACAATTCTTAGACGTGGAAGTGTCCTTTTATGTTGTAAATTATGTAAGATTATTGCCGCAAGTTTCTTGTGGGAGCTGTAATTTTTTCCCCTTTGGACTTCTTCATGTGTGGAAAAAAACCCTACATTAGATATAAATTAATATACTTTTGGGCTGATGACCTTTGGTTTTTTGCCTTTTACCTTTAAATTGAGGTAGAGTAATGCCCCACATAGTGTAATTTGCCTTTGCAAAACTCTTATATGTATGTCACCATTATTCCCAAGGATGGCCTTGCTAATAAATCCCATGAAAAATTCTCTTTTTAGATCGTTTTGGTTCCTCTCATGAGTTCTGTTTAGAATTTTATCATTATCCGTACTCAACAGCTTTTAACTTTGTTGCAGGTAGAGCACAGAGGTTGTATACTGAACTTACAGTAGCAATGTTTATACCTGGGGTTTCTTTATTTTCCCTGCAATGCATTAGAATTTTATGGAAAAAGATAAAACTGTTACTGCCTCCTTTTTGAATAACCTCTTCAGCTTGAAGTTTATGGCTGCCGAAAAATCATCTTAATCTGCAAATTGCACAAGCAGTGTTCTCTGGGTCTTGGTACTATAGTCAAGCAAAGAGAGAAATGGAAATGTCAGTAGCAGCATTTATGACTGACTCGGTGGGGAAACCTTTCCTTCTGAGTCCAGATGGAGCATGTTGCCCAAGTGCGCTGCTGAAATGTGGCTGAGACTTGACCCTGAGCTTCCATCCTTCTCCACTGCATCTATGGTCAGTTGAAACCATCAGCTTTACCTTTTGTACTATTTGCACTTGTGGCAAAGCCTTTCTGTTTAAAAACCGGAGATTGACGACTAGACCATTTGATTCCTTCCTAAAGCTTTCCCCTTCTCTTTTCAAATACATAAGCTATTCTTCACTGTTGCATGAGGAACACTGTTGTGAAATTCTGCTTATTCCTACTACTTATGGCTGCTCTACAGAGACAAAGACATTTCTGTAGAAATGAACATTAGTAAAAAAAACCATGCTGGAATTGGATTGACTGGACTTCCTAAAGCAAAAATGTCTTAATCTTAATTAACCAGCTTTTGACATCTGGATGTGAGGATTGCTGGCTCTGTCACATGAGTACTTTATAATCAGTGTCCTCTGGGTGGCTATCCTAGAATTTTTCTCTATAGAGTAAATTCTTTCTATCAAACACTGCACTGCAGTATCCCAAACCACAGCAGGGAAACTTTGATCAAGGTCAGGACAAATGGACTTGGAGGAGTTTCTAGCTGAGAAAGGCAGCTATTCTCTATGACTGCCTGGAGAACTGCTTTTCTTTATCTGGGAAGGCTGTACCCTTCAGAGCAAGGTGCAGATGTGGGAGTGGTCTGCCCACGGCACACTGAGCAGGAAGGGATGCCTGCCTAGCCAGCTTGATCAGCAGGCAGCTTTCATCTCCTTGGGTCCAACCCTGGATCAATGTTTAGAATCCTAACCTGATGGCAGTGCTCACCCAATGATTGGAGAAGAAACGCTCTTCCTTGAACTGGCCTTTGGCCAAACAAGATCATGAAACAGGCAACACTGGTAACATATATTTTGGTGTCCCTCTCCCTGACTCCCAATCTCCTTCCTCCTGCCAGTTCTGTTTCTCTGGGTTCCTTTCCCTCCTTTTGCCTCACCTTTAAAATCTAGTTATCCATTATCTTAGCCCTTAAAAGTCCTGATTTCTGCCACCATGACCCTAGAAGGGGAACAAATGGGGAGCTAATATTTACTGAGTACCTATGGTGATTAGCCATCCTTTAAGAAGGTGTACATATGTTATCGCATTGGATCACAGCTGTGCATGTGAGTTATTTCCATTTTACAGATGAGAACACTGAGGTTCCTAGAGACCAAGTGACTTTCCTAAGGGTACGTAGCAAACAAGGAGTAGAGCCAGAGTTGGAATTTAGAAGTGTCTGACTTCACCAAGGGCCATGCTCAACTAACCCTTCATAATGTAATCACTGCAAGGTTACATGCGTTCTTAAATCAGCTAAAATTCTCTTATTCACATATAATCCTTTGGAGTCAAGTCTTCAGTCTGAGACAGTTTATAGGGAGGATCTTTATGATCAGATCAAGTTCACACTCATAAGGGGGTCCCTCAAGTACTGCCACATGGTGGACTGATTTTCCTTGTAGATCCAGTTTTGACTGGGCCCAGATCATGACCAAGAAAATGTGGTTGATTTCATAGTCCCAGAATCCTGTTTCATTAGGTGACATTTGCGTGTCCACTGTTCCAGACCTGACCTGCTTTTTGTGACTCTGACGCTCTCTGTGGATTAGCACGTTTGACTTTCTAAACCTGGCCCTATTCATCAGCCCCAGAATGACCTGGGTTGTCCTATTCCGACACAGCCAGTGTCCTCACCAGTGGTTTCACCTCATGCATTGATTTCATTATGTGTGTGTGATGATTTGTTTATACTCCTGTTTCCATTGTCTCACTGGTATAATCTTCTAAAACTCAGCCCAGCCTTTTTTCTAGTTTATTCTTCCTTTTGCAGCCCGTTCCTTTTGTGCCATTGACTGCATCTTCCTTCCTGTATTTTGCAGTATTGACATGCGCTAACTTTTATTTCTTACACCTGATTATTGAGTGGGACTTTCTTTGTGACCTCAGAACTAGAACCCAAACCCGAGGACAAATCACCATTAATTATCTCCATCTTCTACAGGGATCTGTGTTAGTATACCAGGGCTGCCATAGCAAAATATCATGGTCTCAGTAGATTGAACAACAGACATTTATTTTCTCACAATTCTGGAGGCTAGAAGCCCAAAGATCAAGGTGTTGGCAGGGTTGGTTTCTTCTGAGGCTTCTCTACTTGGCTTGTAAATGGCTGTCTTCTCCCTGTGACCTCATGTACATACCTCATGTCTTCTCTTTGTACATATCTGTGTCCTAATCTTTTTCTTACAAGACACCAGTAAGATTGGATTAGAGTCCACCCTGATGACCTCATTTAACCGTAATTACCTCTTCAACAATCCTGAATCCAAATACAGTCACACTCTGAGGTACTAGGTATTGGGACTTCAATATTTAATTTAAGGGGTCACACAATTCATCCCATAACAGGATCTAATGACAGTCATGTCCAGATAGCTCCTGAGAGCGTCTCAAAAGGTGGCCATCCCTTCTCTGCTACCTTCCCAATCACCGCACCCCAAAATCTGTATGAGAAAATCACTGGGTGAATGAGTGAGGGGTCTAGGGAGGTGGTCAACTGGAGAGCAATATTTGTGGTCAAGAGGTTTTCTCTTCCTTTCCCATGGTTAGGAGGAGAATGGGGTGCTTACCTCCTCTTCCTCCAAGGCACATAAGGGAAGTGCCAAGAGCATCACTTGCAAGGATTGGATGTGCCTGGAAGAACAGGTAACGGTAACTGTCATCCAAGCCTCTTGCTGGGTACTTACAGAGTCTGCCCTGGTGCTTCCCAGTGGAGGTGAGGCAAGCATGGTTAGAACGTTCTTGCAAGAGTCTGCTGTTTCTCCTGAGTTTTGGAGGCACCCATGACCCCAGTGACCAGTGCCCATTTTGGTCTCTCTTTAATCTCCAAAGGTAAGAAGCTTGATGGGATAAATTGCAGGAAGAGACTATGGGAAGAAGATGGGGGCATCAAACAAGGGCCAATTCCCTGAGGATCTTAGAGGGCATAGAAAATCCTCACTCGTCTTGACTCCAAGTGAATAACCATGGGGATTAAAAAGGAGGTATGAACCATAGGGTATTCAGGGAACTAACAAGAGTTACTCCTCCCGACTGCCCAGAGAGGGCTTGGGGGGCACTGAACAGTGGCAGGGTCCAAAGAAAGGGGTGACTGTCCCCTCTCTAAAGAGGTCCTTAGTACACTGGAGGCTGTTCCAGGAAAAACCATGAACACCATTGATACATCAGGATGCACTGCACAGAAGATGAAATCAGACCAAGCCAGAGGAGGACTATCCCAGAAGTCAGCCCATTGTATCAGACAGTATCTGCCGTCTCTTCTACCCTGTTCCCTGCTTCAGCACACTGGAGGGGTTAAATGTCCAGAAGAAAGACAAGTTTGACGGGTCCCAGAGAAGACTATGCCCCCCAATCCAACTCTAAGTTTGGGGAAGAAGAGATTTGAGAAGATTATGTAACTTTTCCCTTGGGCTGAAGCCAAGCTGCCTCAGAATAACTAGAAAAGTTAAATATTAAATTGGAGAAGACATTACAATGTTGGAATATACTGGGGTGAGTATTTGATAACTGAGAATGCCTGGAAAGCTGTGGATTTTGCTGGGATTTGGGGGTCTGGAAATGGAGATTTGACAAGGTAAAGGCAGCCATTGGAGAACACAAAGCTATTGTATCTAAATACTGTTCAGACTGTTCAATCATAAGTTGTATTTGCTTGCTGTTGAAAAGCCATAGTGAGTACTGCTGCTTGACAAGGATATCTCCGTTGGTCAGTTGGTTAGATTTTAGGTGCAGTGAGATTAAAATAGAAAATTGGGATGCCACACATCTCTTTGTGCTTCAGAGTGGAATGATCTGATTTGAAACAATCACAATGTTAGTTGTAAGAGATTAGATTGAAAAACTAGAGATTCGATTGAAATAGATTAGACTGAAAAACTAATTCCCTTATTTTAATTTGCCTTTTTTTAGACAATGTAGAATGGAAGGTGCTAGGGTTCAGAGGATCTGGGTTCTACTGTTGGCTCCATCCATAATCATCTATATCAAAGCAGTCACATCATTGGAACTTATGGTATCTTGATTATTCCAATTCAGTAAGCATTTACCAAGTCGTTTATGAGGATAGTGGGCTTTACGGTTAGACTGTGTAGGTTAGAATCCATGCTCTACCACTTACTGGCTCTGTGATCTTGTTCAAGTTACTTTTCTGAGACACTGCTTTCTTATCTTTAAATGGCGATATGACAATTAAACTGAGACAGAGAATCAGTAGATTTTCTTCTGTAAAATGGAGCATTTGAACTATGTGATCTTTAAAAATTCTTTATTTCTAAAAGTCTATTCTATATAAAACTGCAGGGAAGGAAATGTATTTAAGCAGAATCATGTGGCTTCAGATTGTAAAAAAGAATTTCCTGGTTAGAAACCAGATGTGATACTCGAAGAGGTTCCGGATTTAGTCTCCTAATTAAAGTGACTTGTCTGGTTGGAATGGTTTTGCTATGATTTCGCTGAAAGTTAAAGAGATGGAGTAAGTCAGTAGGTTTCAAACAAGTCCAAGAATGGAGAGCATTAGATTCAACTGGGGAAGTTTTTATAGTGTCATTCAAATCTCTATCCTTACTGATTTCTTGTCTACATTTTTGGGGTGAATTACTGAGAGCTAAAATCTTCAGCTTTAACTGTAGATCTGTTTCTTTCTTATTTCTGACAAATTTTGCCTCAAGTATTTTGGAGCTCTGTTATTTTGGTGCATACACATGTAGGCTTTTTTTCTTGGAAAAAAAATTGACCTTGTTATCATTATGAAATGTCCTTCTTCATCTCTGTTTTGTCTTGAACTATACTTTGTCTGATACCTAACCTATATGGCCATTCCAGCTTTCTTATGATTAGTGTTTGTATAATGTATGGTTTTTATTCTTTTACTTTTAACTAATATGTGTCTTTTTAAAAAATTTACCTCTTTTAAACAGTATGTGTTTGTGTCTTTCTTTTCATCTAGTCTGTTCATCTCTGCCTTTCAATTGCAGTGTTTAGTCCATTTAGATATACTGTGATTATTAATGTGGTTAGATTTCAATTTATCATCTTGTTATTTGTTTTCTATTTGTCCCATATGTTCTTTGCAATCTTTTCTCTCCTTTTCTGCATTCTCTTGGATTAATTATATTATTACATATTATGTCCACCATTGGCTTATAGCTCTATCTCTGTTTTATTTTTTTAAAGTGTTTGTTCTAGGTTACAATATGTATTCCTAATTTATCAGAGCCTACCTTGAATTCCCATTTTACCATTTATC
Source organism: Aethalodelphis obliquidens (assembly GCF_003676395.1). NCBI lineage: Eukaryota > Metazoa > Chordata > Mammalia > Artiodactyla > Delphinidae > Aethalodelphis > Aethalodelphis obliquidens. The sequence goes on from NW_020837976.1 coordinate 4,175,772, forward strand.
ACATATAAGGACCTTACAATGGTATATTTCCATTTGCCTTATTATAGTATACTTTCTCTCATGTATGTTATAAATTCTGAAATACATTTTTAATATTTTTGCTTTAAAAAATCAACCACTAACCAAAAAAAAAAAAAAGAAAAATGCTTTTGTTTCCCAGCATATTTGCTGTTTCTAGCACTTTTCATTTTTTTAATGTAGGATTGAGTTCTGGTATCATTTCTCTTCATCCTGAAGAACTTCCTTTAAAATTTTTTATAGAGCAAGTCTCCCCTTGATGAATTCTCTCAGCTTATGTTTATCTAAAAAGGCCTTTTTCTTTCATTTTGAAGGGTACTTTTAGTTAGATATAGAATTCTAGGTTGATAGCAATTTTTCTTTCAGCATTTAAACGATATCATTCCACTGTCTTCTGCTTTGCATTATTTCTAAAGAGAAATCAACTTTTGTTCTTATCACTGTCGCCCTGAATGTAATATGTCTTTTTACTCTGGCTGCTTTTAGATTTTATTATATTTGGTATTCAGTAATGTTACTATATTATACCCACATAGAGTTGTGGGTTTTTTTGTTTGTTTTTGTTTTAATATTTATCCTACTTGGGGTTTGTTGAGGCTTCTTCTGTTTGTGAATTGATGTCAAATTTGGAATATATTTGGTTATTATTTCTTGAACTATATTTTTTCTGGTCTAATGTATCCCCAATTTGCCTCAATCTCTTTCTCCTTTTATTTTCTCCTTTTATTAACTTACACATATGTTAGCCTATTTGATTTTGTTCATTAGGTCCTTGAGGACCTGTTCATTTTTTTCCCCAGTCTTTTTCTTTTAGTATTTCAGCTTGGATAGTTTCTATTTGCCTGTTTTAAGTACACTGATCTCTTTTGCAGTCTCTAGTGCATTCTCAAACTTACCTACTGAATGTTTTAGTTCAGACGTTGTACTAATTCTAGAATCTTCATTTGGTTCTTTTAAAATAGTTTCCATTTATCTCCTGAGGGTCGCTGTCTGTTTTCTCACATGTCTATCTTTTCCATTAAATTATTGAACGTACCTTCAGTAGCTGTTTTAAAGTAATTCTCTGCTAATTCCAATAAGTATGGCATTATCTCTGGGTCCATTTATACTGTTTTTGGGTGTCTAATAATAATTTTTATTATGTGTTAGACATTGTGGATATTACAGTATTGAAAATATGGATTTTTAAATTACCCTTCTAAAAGAAAGAATTTTGGACTAGCAGACAGTAATTTAATGGCAAATCAGGTTGATCCTACTATGGCTTGACTTCGGGCTTTGTTATAGAAGTCTAGAGCAACCCTGCTACTAAGACTTGAACTTCTAGGGTCTTAACTGAATGCTTGGAGAGTTTCAAAGAGTTATGTCCCCTCTGGTTGGTCAGAACTTTAACATCTCCCAGTCCTGTGCATCTTGAGAATGTCAGTTCTATCCACTACTTCTCAGTAGTTTTTCTCTGCTAGGTCTCACAGAATCTTAACCCTGTCAGTGCGCAGATTAATATTTGGCCAAAGATGTAAGGGAACCCCTATATAGATTTCTGCGTGTCCTTCTCTGTGCATTTACTTCCTCTGTGGTGTTCACCCCACAAATTTCAGCTGCCTTTACAACATCAAACTCTAATTGAACTTAGAAATAAAAGATATTCTAAATAAATGTCAATATAGCAATTAAAACAAAATGAATTATACTTCTATAGTTACAAAAATTTAATTGTTATTTCTGTCTCTTTAATAGTAGTTTCCCTGAAGTCTGCAAGATGGCCATGTTCTTTTCTGGGAAAATAATTATTTTGGAGAGGAACGCTAATAATAGCTACAGTATAAATTTTAGTACATGTGTTAACTGCTTTACGTGGATTATCTCACTTAATTGTCATGGCACTTCTCCCAGTGAGACCTGTGATTGGGCTTCATTTTCCTGTGCTGGTTTTATAAGTTTAATAAATTTAATAAGTCACTTTTAATAAGTGCCCCCAAGCAGAATGCTAAGGTGAACGTGGAGCTCGCCGCCTTGTTTTTCCCATTCTCTGTATGTTATAAAATATCTGAAAATTTGTCCAGTTTTAAAATTGATTATAGTGCATAGGTAAGTCTGATACTTGTTATATCAGCCTTGTTAGACTCCTAAGGAGCTTTTAAAATATGTAGATTCGAATACCCTACCAAAACCACTGATTCAGAATCTACGAGGTGATCTTAGAAAGCACTCGTCTTTTTTTTTTTTTTTTTTTTATTTATTTAATTTATTTATTTTTGGCTGTGTTGAGTCTTTGTTGCTGCACACAGGCTTTCTCTAGTTGCGGCGAGCAGGGGCAACTTTTCATTGTGGTGCGCCAGCTTCTCATTGTGGTGGCTTCTCTTGTTGTGGAGCACAGGCTTTAGGCTTGCGGGCTTCAGGAGTTGTGGCACGTGGGCTCGGTAGTTGTGGCTCGTGGGCTCTAGAGCACAGGCTCAGTAGTTGTGGCGCATGGGCTTAGTTGCTCTGCGGCATGTGGGATCTTTCCAGAGCAGGGGTCGAACCCGTGTACCCTGCATTGGCAGGCAGCTTCTTAACCACTGCGCCACCAGGGAAGCCCCAGAAAGCACTTGTCTTTATTCTGATGTTCACTCAGGATTTGGACCCACCGATACATATGACCTTCCCCAGTAATATCAAGCCCTGATTATGCTGACCTTTGAGCATTCTGAAAAGCCTCTTTGGAAAGTCTCAACTGATATATCTTCACCACTTCCCTCTGGGCCTCCCATCATGAAGGATTTCTCAGTTTCTAGACTTTTCAATCCTAGGATTTCCTTACTTCTAATTGTTTGTCCTCCAGAATTAAAGTAAACAGTTCTTTATATTCTTAGTGTTTACACCTTCAAAATTTACTAGACACTTACTATATCCCCTGCCAGTCATCATTTAACCAGGCTATACATATTTAAGTATTTTAATGTACCCCCATAAATTAACCTCTTGAACTCCCCAGTCGTGCTGGTTGCAGCATCTTGTCCTCTCTCTGGGTAGGAGTGAAGAAGGCCAGAACAAGACATCTTTCTTCTAGTCATGTTTTCCTGAGGAGCAGGACTTATGTCCCATCTTCTCCAGTCTTTGCTATAAGATCTGGAATTTTCATTCTATAAACTTGCAGACTTTTATTACTCATTGATTCCATTTTAATTATATTGTAAATAATTTTCAAATTCTTAAGCTCCCTTCTTTCACTGAATAAAAGTATTTAAGGTTTTATTTTTAATTTAAAAATTTAAAATGCTCGCACATTCCTCAAGTGGAATGAATCCATTAAAAATCCTGTGTGTGTAATTAAACAATCTTAGTGTCCCTAGATTTCTCTGTCATTTCTGGCACCTGGCATGCCTTCCTTGGAGGTTTTCAATTGTGGACTGTAATACTTTCAGAATAATGAGAATTTAGATCCCACAAATCACCCAAAGCCAAACATCAGTTTCTTGGGCCAGTAAAGCATGCTTAGTTACATGATGGCTTTCAGAGGGGCTGACAAAAGGCCTTAGATAATGCACCGAGTATGGTACTGTTTAAGGCCATCACAGCGCTCTGTAATTATTGTGGCAAGGCTCCTTCCTGTCTAGAATCTCTCCCTGAACAGTAGGTAGTGTGTCTTGGGGTTGACAGGTGGCTAGATTCCCCTCTGTGTTAGTGAGGATGTTAGATGTTGCCAGGAGAATTTAAAGCAACATAGGCAGTGTCTTAGCACTTGAATCGTTCTGATTTTCCCCTTAGCTCTGCACAAGATGCACTCCTTAGGCACATGCGAAAGAAAAGCCTCCTTTTCCCCTTTTTCCTGAACTCTTCTCCTCAACAAGGCACTGGCTGCCCCGCGGTGGCTGCCCCGCAGTGGGTGGGGGGAGCCACACTTACCCGTATCCCCAACAGCCCTGTGCCCGTGTTTTAGGCAAAGATGTGAGCAGCTGGCCACCAAGCCCCTGAGAGTCTGGGGCTTTTGTGTTCCAAGTCCTCTTCTCTGCTTTCTTTTCCCTCCCGTCCTGGCTTCTAGGCCGTGTGATCTTTTCCCCACCACTCCCTGTGTCAGCATCCGCTGGATGTGCTCTGTGCTTTTTACATGCCAGGCATCCATGCTGAGAAATGTTGAACTTTCCTAAAGAGTGGTTAGCAAATGCAGGGAGTGGTGTCAGAGAGGGTCTGGAACTTAGTAGGTCCTCTCTGCTGAGCTTTTGTTCAAACCTTCTGAAGAAGTCCTGTGTTACCAGGCAGAAGATCTAAAGAGGCACTCCAGCGCAGTGGATCCAGTACAGGGGTGGGAGAACGGAGTCTGTTATAAGGCTTAAATCAAAAAATATACACAGAATTCTAGAAGAGCGAGAGCTTCGTATATGACCTGGGACCCTGGAATCAGGCTGCTTAGGGGTTTAGCCAGTTCTCCCACTCACTATTTTGTGACCTTGGGCAAGGTCACTCATCCTCTCTGTACCTCAGTTGTTTTACCAGCAAAATTGAAATACTTCCCACATCAGGGTTGTGATAAAGACTCAAGGAGTTAATAGATATAAGGAACTTTAAAAAGTACCTAGCATGTATTAAGTACCTAATAAATGTTTAATAAAAAGTAGTTAAAATAGTAATATTGTTATTATTGTTGTTGTTATTAGGCACGTCACCAATCCACCAGCTCCTGTATAATTTAATTACTTCAGTGGAGCTAGAATAGGTCATGAAGTTGTAAACACAGAGAAGAGAGGAGAAGTTCTAGTGCAAGTTCTAAGTCTGTGGTACAGTTCATGGGGGTGGGGTTGTGGGGGTTCCTGGCTTTGTCTGATCAAGCCTTTTGACAAAGATGCTCCAGTATCTCACTCAATGGGAACAATGGCTTAGAACTCAAGTTCTTTATCTTATCTTGAGTGTGGCTAACCTGAGGCATGGAGGTCTCTGTTCTGCTCCATAATAGGGAAATTAAACCTGGAAGATAAGCTTGCTGTAGAGTTTAAATCATCCTAAGCAAAGAGAGGGGGGAAAAAAAAACAGCCTAGATATTTCTACCTTAAAATTCTCCTAATATGAAGAAATTTACTTTCTTGTTCTGAGCAAGTTTAGGAAAAATAAAAGGACCACTCTAGAAGCCAGAAATCCAGTCTTTAAAAACAAAGAAGGAGTACAATTACTGCTCATTCAGTTGGAAATTAACCTTGTAGAGGTGTTGGACAATAGTAGAAAAACTTCCAAAATTGCTAGAAGGGGTTCGAAGGAGTTAGGCCTGGAGAAATAGTTTTAGAAGTCTATCTGGACTTATGGATATTTTGTTCCACACCTTGCACAGGGGGACCTGTAGCTGACTTTTTATTGGAGCATCGTTTTGCCTTTTGCCCATTTTGGGAACCGTACTCTTCATTGCCGCTGGTGCTCATTATAAGAACTGCTCTCCTTAATTAAGTGGGTAACCATACTTACGGCATGAGGCCTGCCCCAAGCCAGGGTGGATCATAGTCAGAGTTTGGATTCTTCTTTCAGAAGAGGTGTGATGCTCATCACAATGGAATCTGCCTCAAACAGAAGTTTGTGAGGCTCAGTTCAAGCACGGGCTGGGTTTTGAGCTGCCTCTGATTTGATCTGACCCTTAGAGAGAAAATAGAGATGCACCACTGTCTCCTATTTATCATTCTCAATGGGAACAATGTGGGCAGCTTCCATTACGCCAGGCCAAATTTAGACGAATGAAAAGGTCAACTAAGTAATTATTGATTTTATATGTGTGCATAAATTAGAGCATGGAGTCCTTTAGTCACTGCTAAAAATAAGCCTTCTGTGGATTGAGTTTGGGAGGCAGAGGGCCTCTGTAACAGGCATATAGCAATAGCTCTGGTGGTAATCTGTACATTGAATAACTATTTCCTTGTGGTTTTCATGATGGTTCAAGACATATAAAAAACCAGCCAGTGGAGCATTTTGGATATCTGTGAGCAGATTGGACAAGGCAAGCCAGAGGAATTCTTTCTCTCTCATCATAAAAATGATACTGGCCATAACCCTTTTAGCAACAAGCTTTTCTCCAGCAGCAATGACTCATGGACGCTATTCTGAGGAGAACTGGTCGATATGTTAGTTTTCTTATAATTATGCAGCTGCAGCAGCAAGTCGTGCAGGAGTTTTGTGGAGCTTTGTGAACTGGCCGTTGGCTCTGGGAAGCTGAGAATTTGTTCATATACGTTGGAGCAATTTGCTCTGGTTAGAAGAGAGAAAACATATCCTTCTCAACAATGAAGAGCTGATATTTGAATATGAAATTCCAAGAATCTACTAATCAAATCAGCCAAGGCTGTTAATTAAAATTGATGAGTATTAAGCATTTATGTTACACTCTAGAATGTTGTGCTGGCTGGAAAATTACTAGCTGCCCGAAGATTGCAACTGTTGACAAGACCAAAAATATGGTTATACAAGAAGAAAGTGCTTTGTTATCAAATGCCTGCTACTTGGGCTGAATAGTACTTTATAAATTTTGGAGGTAAGGCCAGCTAAATGATACAGCTATCTTAGTTTTGCTTGGATTTGTGTGGTTTGAAGTCAATTTATGCGTTACGTGTGCGTCTTAAATTCTAGATTCCGGTCATTCTATCTCTTCTTGCTTAGTAGGTCCTGTAATGTTGAGAAGCAAAATGTCTCCATCAGGTGTAACTTGGTATTCCTTAGAAGCAAACCTGTGGAAGCAGATTGCTACACTCTGTTTGATCCAATGGATCACAACAGCTCCCAAATTGAAGAAGTGTGGATTGGCAGCAGGGTAGCTGAGAGGGAGAGTGGTGGCCTGGGACCAGGACATACTACCCTCTGGAACCATGTGACCTGCATGTAGCTCAGTTCTGGCCAGGCTCCATGACCAATCCCGATCTCAGAGTGGGATTGGTCACTGTTGTCTGACTTTGGGGCTCAGCACCAAGTTAATCTTGCTACCCACTCAGCTGTGACCTTGTACTCCAGTTTGCATAAAGGTGCTTCTCCTACATGCAGAAGAGCCAGTCTCCACTTTGTATCCTGATCATGGTAGCTGGGTCCTTGCTTTGCTCCTAATGGCTCTCACTCTGCTTTGTGCTTTCAGAACCAAAGTCTTCCATTACCAGTCCTTTACCCAAAGTCAAGAGGTTTATAGCCTTCCCTATAACTTAACGTATGCTCTTGGACTGGGTATTGCCTATTTCTAGATTCTTCATGTCATCCTTTGAATGGATGTTGGGATACCCTCTGCTCCTTTGGTTTGTCCATCTTCTCTCTCCCCTGCTTCATAACAACTAATAGCCTAGACAAACAGATGTTTATTGTTACGCACTTCCCAGACTGCATATCCAACATCTAGTGGAGTGACTGCACCGTAGAGGCATTCGGTAAATATTTGGTAAATGAATGAATTTATTCTCCCTGCCAGCCAGGACTTCATTCCAGTATTTGCTGGCAAAGTCCATCTTCCCAGAAACTGCCTATCTCAGCTCAACCCAGTTTGTCCAGGCTGCTTTGCCCTACCATGAGCTGGGACATAACACCAAAATATCATGCATCTAAGGTAAGTTAGTGTCATCCACAAGATGTGTCTTCAATACCTCTTCCTTCTCTGCAGGCTTTTTAAAATGTCAGGCTGTGGTTGTATTTTCTCCATTACCTCCTGGTTCTCCCTCAGAAACATTATGAAAAAAATTAATTTGGTGAAATTAATTCACACCAGAGTGCCAATGGCTAACAATTTGGGGCAGTTAGCCAGTAAATAAACTTCAAGTTATAGCCCTGGGTTGTACTTAGTGGAGCCAAAAGGAAGTTCAACCTTAGGTATTAAAAGAATGTTTTTAGAAACTGGAGATATTTAGCTTGGAGAAGGGTCATCTTAGGGAGGTCACAGCAGTTATTTTCAAGCCTGTATACGTGTCTGATGTGTAAAAGGCAGAATACGTGGATATTGTGCAAATAGGAATTGGTGATGATCTGCCCTGAAGGGGAGAGAGTGCACTGTTCTTGGAAGTTAAACCTTAGCTTCCCTCCAGACCTGAGGGCGGGCCAGGCCAGGGTGGTGGGAAAAGCCTGGTCATGTGATAATGACATGGTGGACCCCTAGTTCTTGACCCTTCCCACCTCAAATAGGAGTATAACCCCAGGTGAATCTCACCAAGAGCATTTCCTCATCTGGGCTTCATTCTGCCTGCTCTTTCCCATTTCTCTTGTCTAAGTGGTGTTTCTCAGTATTTACTTCAATAGCTGATGGAATATTATGACTTACTGTGGCTGCTTCTTTTGTCTAATTAGAGAAATCCCGTTCTTTTGCCAAAAGTTGATTTAAAAACAGGCATGTGTGGCACAATCCTGACCCATGCATTTGAGGGATTGTCTTTTAGGGTAGGGATAGTGGTTCCTGGAAGGGTTTTTTCTCTTCAAAGAAAGGAAGACAGAGTCTGTATTGTTCCCCTGGATGTTGTTGTATCAGGATGTAAAGCCTGGAACTTAAGTAATGATCTTTCCTTGGCTTGCAGTTGAAGCCAGAACTAGGATAATGGGTTCTTCATGATGAGATTCACCGACTGAATCAATCAATCCTGCAGCTGTTCTACTTCCGGACCTTCTTTTTTTCTGATACATTTCCTTATTTCTTTAAAAGCAACTTGTGTCAAGTTCCGATACTCGCATCTGAAACCATCTTTTATGGGCCAGGGAGGTTTCTTTGACTTCTTTGAAAAATGATGCAAGAAAGAAAACCTGTATTAAGAATCACATACAGGGCTTCCCTGGTGGCGCAGTGGTTGAGGGTCAGCCTGCCGATGCAGGGGACACGGGTTCGTGCCCTGGTCCGGGAGGATCCCACGTGCCGCGGAGTGGCTGGGCCCGTGAGCCATGGCCGCTGAGCCTGTGCGTCCGGAGCCTGTGCTCCGCAGCGGGAGAAGCCACAAAAGTGAGAGGCCCGCGTACCGCAAAAAAAAAAAAAAAAAAAAAAGAAAAAGAATCACATACAACTTTTGAATTAGATGGGTTCTCACCATACTGTGGCTGATCAGACTTACGTGTGTTTTCTAGGAAGACGATGTCATTTTCTTTGTTCTTCTCTGTGTGGAAACCAGGAAATTATTCTAATCCTGACCATGATACTTGTGATCTGTGTCTCCAGTGGTTTCCTTTAAGTCAGTATTTAGAGTAAAAGAAAAATTGAGTCAAGCACCAAATGCAAGCAGCCCATCATGAAGATCTGGGCTCTCACTCAGGGCCATGGTCAGCTGATATTTCTGCACCACAGAGAGGGAGACTCAGATAGTGGCCCATGTCCCACCCCACCCCTGCCCCCGAGATCCCAGTCAGGGAAAGATACTGTTGAACATTCTGATTCACCTAACCAAATGTGCAAAAGTCTCTGCTGAGTCTTGGCTCCTAAGAATGTGGAATGTCAATAAGATGATGGCTTCGAAAAGACCTTGCACATTGTAACGTGCTGCACACAGTGAAGGCATGATTATTGGGAGTGCTGGGGAGAGACGACATTCTAGATTTGGTCTAAGATAGAAAAAGCAGCCCTGCTTTAAGACAGGATCTAGAATCATTTCTCTTCTAGCTGATGACTCAGGTAAGGTTTTATGGGACCCCCTTTTTGACAAGATAGTCGGGTGTTTTATCTGAATTAACAAGGGAAGGTAGAGGCTCGGCTCCTGCATCAGGAACGGGTTGGAGCTATTGGCTGCTGGTACATCTTTATACACAGTTCACAGTCCCCTTGTATCCTGTCACAGGTGATACGGTGTAATGCGATGTGACTAATGTAATCAGATGTGAAGTGCACTACAGCATCACGTCAAGTCGGAAAATTTGAAAAGAGAAATAGGCTTCTCTCTAAATCATGGTTGGGTTCTTTCTCTCAGCCAGAAGGCTCTGTTTTCAGAGTTCTCTGTGTTGACCTTCTGGCTGAGGGCATGTGTCAAGAGGGTTGTCTTTCCCAAAGGTGGTGACCCTGGGCACGTGAGCTGGAGCCTCACCTATTGGCCCCCACCTGCCTTTCAAATCAGCGTGCCTCACTTCTTTCCCACAAGGCATTCACCCGGGAGGCATGTTCTGTAAGCTGCTGATGGCTGAGAAAATGAAAGATAGTCTAACGGTTTCACAGAGGATTAGGAAAGGTATGCTTGGGAACTAATTAGGCTCCAAAGGAGGACTTTAAAGGGCCCCAAGTGGCTGAACAGAGGGAGTGTCATTCAAGTATGTGTACAATTTTCCAAAATGATAGCTAATGTGGATACACAAGTTTTGATCTGTCAACTTTCTTTAGAAGCTTCCCGTACATAGCAGGTGGGTGAGCCTCATGACCCTGTCTCATCAACAAGGATGAGTTACAGAAAAGGGCTCTCTGTGGCTTGGTTGAGTGGAGGCGTCCAGTCTCTTTCCTTTCTGCCCCAGGTGGGCCATAGTGTACGTGCTCTCTCGCTCTCTTTCTCTCTCTCTCTCTCTCCCACGTCCCCTCTCTCCCCCTCACCCCTCCCTCCACCTACTTCTCTGCCACACGTTTAAATTTCTAAGATGTCTGTAAGAGTTTAAGAACCAAAGAGGAGCTTTGAAGTGATGGCTGAGGCAATTCTATCAAATACCATGTCTTGATCAGTAGTCTATGGAACCTGATACGTAAACAGACAACAGTGGGGCTGCTCTGAGTGAAGCCAATGCAGGGCCGGTGCCCAGGTGCCACCTTCACCCTCAGTCTGCAAACCACTGCACTGGATATAGGATCAGAGACCCCAGCGGTTCAAAGGTGAAAGAACATTTAACTCTTTTATGGTGCAGTTGTGGGAATGAGCCCAGAGAAGAGCAGGCACATCCTAAACTCACCGTGTGGAGCTGGGAAGGGAATGTGGAGCCCCGCCCCCCCCGGTTCAGCCCTGCGGGCTCTGTGCTCTGGAGACATGAGCTCTTTTTTCACCTTCCTTGTTTGGGCAGATCAGGAGGCAGCAGGGTAAAGCCCATTCCTTCCAAGAACCCATCTCCATCCTTGCGGCCTTCCTCACACTTACATCCTCTTCATCAGAGGGTAGAGTTGCCTCGATGGAGGTGCAATGAAAGGGTTAGCCGATTTACTTATGGCTTTCCATAGAACCGTGAACCAGCTGAAGTTTGTCCATCCCTTCCACTGACCTTTCATTTCTTTCTCTTTCATGCCTCCACCTCACTGTGTTCTCTCCTCCCCACTCTGCCTGCCTCCTGGGGCAGGTCTGCGCCCCCCTCAGTTAGCAGCCCTCTCAAATCTTAGCCCTGCCCTGTCCTTCCCTTGGTCTCTCCCCCGCTCCATTAAATTTGCCCTCTCCCATGTACCACTTTATTGGACACTGCCCTTTGCTCAGTGATAGCTGGCTAACGTGAGAAACTAATCTGCTTTAATGTTTTAACGTGTTACCACTTGCTAGCCACGGCTAGCAACTTAATGATATTTTGAGTTTTACGTGTCTCATCCAGATCCTCTGTTCAGTTATAAACTCCATGAGGGGGAAGCACCATTTGCCGTGGAATAGTGCTGGACTACAAGTACCCTGTACTGATGCTGTGGGATGAATGAAAGGGATGGGGAAGTAGGTGGCTGGACCAGAGTGGACGGAAGGTAAACAAACACTAGGACAGAGGTGTTTTTCAGGAAGTGCCAGTAAAAAAGATTGGCAAGAGAAACTGGAAAGTCCCTCCTAAAAAGAAGTTTTAAAATAACCATAGAGGATAACTTAACTCACCCAAGTCTTCAAGAAAGTTTGCTTTAACAAAAACAGCAGTGATGACAAAAACAATAATACTGTAAATCAACTACTTAGGCCTAAAGCTGGTCCTGAAATCACAGGTTTCTGTGGGGCCTCCCAGTATCTTCTGGGAAGAAGTTTGCCTTTAAAAGTCCAAAGCAAAAATGCATACAAAATACATGTGTTATTAAAGCCCTTTGGTGCTGCAGACGCACGTTAGTTGCAGGCTCGGCAAATGCAATTTCTTGAAAAGTAAAATACAAGAAAAGGAAGGGTCTGGAGTGGCACTGTCCAGTAGAACTACTCTGCCCTGTTCAAGACAATTGCCTTTAGCTACAGGTGACCACTGAACACTTGAATGTGGCTAGTGCGACCAAGGACCTGAATTATTACTTTCATTCAATTTTACTTCATAAAGTAAAAACACTTCAAATCCAGTTTGAATTGCTACATGTTATTTAAAGAACCTCGCTCCTTGAAGTGTGGTCTGTGGATTAGGAATATGTACTGGCATCACTTGAAATCTTGTTAATAGATATGCAGAGTCTCAGGCTTCACCTAAGACCTACTAATTCTGCATCAGTAAGCATTATAAATAAGCTTCCTGGCTGAATCTCATGCATATTAGATTTTGAGATGAGCTTCTCTAGATCAGTGGTTCCCACCTCTGTTAGAATCACCTGGAGGATTAGAATCACCTGAAAGGTTTTTAAACCTTCTAATGCCCAGACTCCACCATGGGCCAATTCAATCAGAAACTCTGGTGGGAAAGTGCAGGCATCAGAATCATCAATGCTCACACATCAGTCTGAGGAAGGAATCCTCCCTAGAATTTGTGTAAGGAATTTATAAAGGTTGCAGTAAACATGCAATGAGAAGGAACCCAATGGCACTTAAAAATGCAGACAACTTTACCAGAAAGAGCCACAGTATGCATGTAGCTCTTAAATGGCATACTAATAAGGGATGAACATAGCTGCTCTGTCTAAAATAGTCTCTATAGGGGTCAGAATCAGAAGTTCTCAAGGCAATAGAAGTAGTAGTCTCTTAACCCGGGAGACTTGTTTTTGGTTTGGTCCAAGCCTATGTGACATTGGTGTCCAGGCAGCTGAGGAAGGTTGCCTGTTACAGGAACCCAGGACTCTTTGGTCAGGGTGAAGTTGGTCTATAATTCCTGGTAAAGCAGGAAAAGGGATTAAAAAACCTTATAGACAGATTGCCAGCTCCAGGGCCCTTAAAGTAATTCATGTGACCACAGCAGAAATGAATTTCCACACAAAAGATATTCTAGGACATGTGATCCAAGGTGAATTATGAATTCCTCAGACACCTAAGACACTCATCAAATAAGCAACACCTCTAGGCCGAGCAGAGCAGAAGAACCCTCTTTCTGGTGGTCTGAAGATCCCAGTGGGAAAGGCTGTCTAGAGCTGTGCTGTTTTTCTGAGATGACTTGGATTGGGGAACTTGCTGTCTTCTTTCCAGCTTTCACAGTCCAAGCTCAGTGAGCTTCCGAACACTGTTCAAGAAATGTTCTGGGCTCATCTCTTGATGTGCTAGATAGGAAGGATCTATGGTGGTTAAAAATGATTCTCCTTCTGATTTTTCCCCCTTTTTTTTTAATAAAAAAAGGAATTTCTTTATGATATGTTCTGTAATTATTTACTTTTTGTGCCTGTAGCCAAATTTTAAAAAGTGGCTTGTATAACTAAGTGTTGAAAATGTTTTATGATGGACCAAGAATAGGCCTACAGACCATAGCAAGGAGCTGGATATGTCAGGTGGGAAGTGGGTCATGCAACAGGCAACCTGTTCAGATAAGGGAGGGAGAAAGGGCATTCATCCTGAGAGGGGCTAAATTTTTACTGAATGACTTTTTATTGAATATTTGATGGTCCAGACACTGTTCGAGGTGCTGAGGATATAGCAGTGAACAAAACAGACTTTTTCTGACCTCAGGTTACTTATAGACTAGTCAGTTTATTTAATAACCCAACCATTAAATAAACATATGGATAAATAAATATTATAATGAACATCAATAAATTGTGATAAGGTATAAAGGATAATTGTAGAAAAGAGAATAAAGGGTGTGTGTGGGGGGGGATCTGGTCAATTTAGATTTTGGCCAAAAGGATTACAAAACAGGATAATGATTCTTACCTAACCAGCAGAAAGCCTTACACGGGCTTGGACCCATCAGAAAGGATGGTAAGCTTAACTATAAGCAGCAGTCAAAGATGAAGACTAAAAGTCCATTTATGCACAAGACAAGGAAAGATTGGGAAGAAAATGCAGCGTCAAGCTGCGTTGTCTACCCTAATATGGGGGCAGGATACAGTGATCTTGGTCAAAGACTACAGAGAAGGTTGAAGCTGAGAAAACTGTCCAGAGGTGGGGAGTGAAAGAACTTACTGGTCAACAGTGAATCTCACATCCAAGCAAAATTCCTGGGATCAGATGCAAACAGATGGAGCATTGAGGCTAGCCTGCTTAGCACAGAAAGACTGTGAACAATGACTGGCTTCCTTGGCCTCCGCCAGTGAGAGGCTGGGGGGCTCAGAGGCTGCTGGGACACAGCAGGTCCCAAATGGGCAACTCTCCCCAAGCTGTGAAAGATTCCTTCTGAGAATAAAACCAGAGAGTCATAAAATATTGAAGATCCAGGGACTGCAGTGCACATCTGTTCTGATTCCTCGTCCAGTGTCATAGTGGACCTCATGGATGCCTTCATTGGTCACCAGAAAACCCCACACTGACTGTGCTCCTCCTGGAGGTATGAATGTCCTTAAAGTCTGACCCTCAGCCTTGACCCATTTGTCTCTGACTTGTTCTGTTAACTTGAAACTGTGGCTGTGTGGGAAGGCTGGTTCCACCCATAGGTTTGAGGAGAGGAGCATCAGGACCTACTCTCATTAGTGATCGAACGTCCTCTGCATTCCCTTCTAAGTGTTATTCCCTCTACAAAATCCTCTGCTTTAGGCAAATGAATATCTATTCATAGCTCAGTGGGTACCTCATGGGCCTTCTTGGCTCTTCATTTTTGTTCAAAGACTTTTCTAGTGTCTCTAGGTCCAACCAACCCTTTAAGATCCAGCTAAATTCCAGCTCCTACAAGAAGTCTTCGTGGGCTTCCCTGGTGGTGCAGTGGTTGAGAGTCCGCCTGCCGATGCAGGGGACACAGATTCGTGCCCCGGTCCGGGAAGATCCCACATACCGCGGAGCGGCTGGGCCCGTGAGCCATGGCCGCTGAGCCTGCGCGTCCAGAGCCTGTGCTCTGCAACGGGAGAGGCCACGATAGTGAGAAGCCCGCGTACTGCCAAAAAAAAAAAAAGAAGTCTTCGTGACACTCCAGTCTTCTACACTTCTGGATTCATGTGTAATATACCATTCTAAGCCCCATAAGGTATCAAAAACTAGTGTAATTGGCACGTTGAATAAGGAAGGCTCAGGTGGAATAATCAGAAAGTTATTTATTTTTTCTCTCACAGGCCATGTCAATTTGTTTTTATTAACTCATTCATTGAATAAATATTCATTGAGTGCTTACTGGGTGCTAAGCATTATTCTAGGAACTAGAGATACACGAATACAAGTGACCTCAACAAGAGAGATGCTTATAAAGTAGATCAGAAAAAGCCCGTAGCTCCTGTGATACAGCGCATTTAAAAACACATACAAACGCAAAGGAGTTTTATGGAAAGTAAAACACACACACAATGCATAAATTAAAGGTATGTAATTCGTGTGTGTGTGTGTGTGTTTGAGCTCAACTATATGACCTTTGAGATTTCTTCTCTATCCTCCACCCCTGGTTTTACCACATGCTCTATAAATACTGATTGAAAGAGGAGGACAGGAAAGTGTTTGCAGGAGCTTTGAGTTCTTCAAAAGTATGGCACGATCAAGTACCAACTCTGATTAATTCAGTGTAGGTGCGTCTGGGGTTCTGCAAGGGAGCCCACTTGTCAGTCCAAAACACAACCAGCTGATAAAGAAATTCAGTCATTTTGTATCCTCAAACCACAATTCTGAAACAAAGCTCCTGAATATACATGCAATGAATATTTAGATTTGAATTTTTTACTACGGCACATGGGGGGGGGGAAATCCTTTGCACATTTGGGTGTATTACTGCATTTTTATGTGTCCCCAGAGCATTGTCGATTCAGAGGATATGCTGGTAACCACTAACTCTTTTCAGACCTTGCCACGTAGTTCATTTTTATTATTTGTTTTTCTCAGAACCAAAGGTCAGCCTTGTGATATGTGCACCGTACCACCTGTACGGGAAAAGACTGCGATCCGCAGAGCCCTGGATCTTGATCTCGCCGGCACTTCGCCAAAGCAGCGGGGATGCCAGACCTGCCCTTTCTCGTAGGCAGTTTGGGCTCTGGTTGGGGTTCTGTGAGCCTGAGCACACCACGCACTCTGTTTCACCCAGAGCTCTTATTTTTAAGGCCATCTATTAAATTCTTGCTCAGGCTCTCCCCAAATGCTCTCCAACTCCACTGAACAGTGTCTTACTGAAGATAAAAGATGTAGATGTGGTGTGAAAAAAGGAGAGACCTTGTTTCTTTTTTCCCCCCAGTGGCCTTATTTATGGGTTTCAGATGGTGGCAGGGATGTTTATATGAACGTTACCCAAACTTCTGGAACCTCCTGGGTCTGCTAGGAGGTATCAGCCTGCAAATTTCATGAGGATAGAACTTTTTTCCAGGATGGGGCATGGTGTGGGGGGGGGGTGACTAAGATTTCCTGTACTTCCTGTTTTAGAGTTGCTGGAAATGAGACAAAAACTGTATTTCAGGATTTCAGTACCTGGTCCCCGCTGGAATCTGGATACACAGATGTACACCAAGAGGGGACACGTGTGCACGCAGTCTCCCACACAAACACGCAGATACCCACAAAGGAGCATCATACAGACTCACAAAATTATTTATTTAATTTATTTAAAACACACACACAATACTTGTCAATTAAATAAATGGAGTCAAATTCCAAAACGTTTCATAAAGGCCTTTCAGAGTTTCAAGACTGAACAGAACAACAATCTGATTTGAGGAAAAAGGTTTAGTTCCTTATTATTTGATGCAGATTGGCCCAATCGTGCTAGAGGAAAAAAGAAAGAAACAAAGAAGCCCACAGCCCACAAATGTAACCCATTAAAGCCAGGCGCGGTGGTGGCATGATACGATGCTTTCAACACCTTCCGTCTTTGCCCACGGCCTCCCACACACTTGCCGAAATCAATTGTTCTCACATGGATTTTGTGCATCCCCACTGCCGTGTGGCAGGCACTCCACTTGCGGGCCAAGATGAGTACAGGCAGCGGCATTCTGCACGGAGGACGCTGCTCCCCTGAAGTCAGTATATGCGTAGAGTTTGGGAAAGGGGCACAGGAAGATAATGAATCTGGACGGAGGCAGATGCAAACTCGCAAATTAGGTGATGTGTCGGTTAGCCTTCAAGTGTCTGGCTGTCAGAGACGGAGTGTAACGACGTGATTTTGCTACCATGCCGGTTACTGCCCGTCTAGAGCAGCACCCCAGACGCGTGCATCCTCGCAAGCGCTGGCCTTTGTGCGGACGCTGAGCCAGCAGGTCATTAATGGGCGGTGCAAACAGGAGGGGCCCGTGGAGCATGTAGAAGGCATGCTTGAAAGGGAGAGTCAGACTTTCCAGTAACCACTTGCAGTTGGCAGGGCTCTGATTGGAACCATGTGACAATTTTAGGCGATGTACCATAGGCAGCCAATTTATTACATATGGCAATATGATTAATGGTATCAAATGCCTTTTTTTGGTAACATCCAAGAACACTCTACCAGCCAACTGCTTGGAGTCCAAGGCAGTGAAAATCTGTTCCATGAATTCAAAGTCAGGCAGATGATGTTAAATGAGAGAGGGCCAGGTGCCAAGGCAATGATTACAAAGTACGTTGTTTCAAAAAAAAGCAGAATGTTTAAATCTGGTCTTGAACAAACCCTATCTAGTCCCCACCTACCCCTACCTATTTTTTTTCCTTTCCTTTCCCCTCTTGTTTCTTGACGGGAAAGCCCTAATAGGTATAGTCTGGGAGACGTTTCTGAAGCCAGGTTGTCTTTCACTTGCCAGAGCCTCTTCCAGGCCCGGGTGAATCCGCACTTGACCACTGACTGGATCTTTCCTTGGAATCCTGGGACAGGGTAGCCACAAAGACCAGCAGATGGGGTGCGTCAGGGAGATGGCCTCCCGTGGGCAGGAGGCATGGCCCAGCCTCGTTCCACTCCCCTTAGTGACCGGGAGCCCTCTCTGCTCTCTTCTGTCTGTGAGTAGGTTTCCATGGGCTTCGGACATCATTGCGATGACTGGGAAGAAGCTGCTGACACACGGAGAGATTTGCAGAGGGAATGAACTGTGAGGGACGTTGCCTCCTACTTAGAATTTGCAGAATGAGGATAAAGAGTGGGGAAGACTGTTGGGAGGCAGAGAGAATCTCCGGATACGACTTGCTCTCCAAAATGTCCCCACGCAACGTGGAAGAGGTGCTTATTACATATCTGTTGAGTAAATGAGTGTAATATCACCCACCTCTTTGAGGTTTTCTAGTGGACATATGTCCACTGTGTCCCAGTTGTGAGTTACTGCCCTTTGAAAAGGATTGTACAAAAAGACCAACACATTTTGATGCAGGGTCCACCAGGAACTGGAGATTCGGATAGGTGGAATATAATTTATAATCGATAAAATTTATTTTTATTTTTGTGGGCTACAAATTGGTGGTGTGTGGTTGTTTCTAAGGAGCAAAATGATCCCTAATCTTGTGGCTTGTGGATGATTCTTTTTCCTTTTATGTAAGGACTGAATCTGGACAGTTACTTAGGGATTACATCTATTACTGGGGGCCCAATTTTCAATCCATCAATTTGGTGTGCTCTTTAGCCCTAGTCTGAGAGTCCTAGATTGTGTCTCTGGCAAAGCTTTTATTCCTGCAAAAACAAAACTTAACATGAAAACTGTAAGAATGTCAGGTGACTCTGATCCAGGCAGAAGAGTAAAGATGTGTTCAAAATGAGGCAAAGGATCTTGAGAGAGAGATTGAGCTATAAGAGAAGGTAACTAGGCAATTGCATTGTGATGCCCCTCTTGGGGATTGAGTTGTAGCCTGGAATCAAGATGCTGTCCCTCAGCTTTGTCCACTGGAGTTTCCGAGCCATTCCAACGTGCTGCAGGAAGGCTGAGTGACAGACGGGGGCTGGCTGTGCTCTAGTAACTTCCTCCTGGGACACCACTGTCTGTTAACTGAAAGCTGCACGAAAGCCAAGATTTAATGCCAACTCCACCCCTTCCCCCGTATTTCAAATGGACCCCAGGCAATTAATTCTCTCCTCTGATCCATGATTATTTCTCCTGAGTGAATCATGCTCACTTTTAAATAAAAATTTGGTTTTGCTATGTTTTCTTTGAAGGCCAAAATGGAGCAGTCTGTGGAGCTGCTGGAATGAACAAATCCGTCTGCTGGTTATGCTGGGTTGCCATTCTTTACTGCCAGGTAGAATTACACAACAGTATACCATCGTATTAGTTTCCTGTTGCTGCTGTAACAAATGACCACAAAGTTAGTGGCTCAAAACCGCACGCATTTATTACCTTATATTTCTAGAGGTCAGAAGTCTGAAATGGGTCCCATTTGGCTGAAACTGAGGTGTCGTTAGGGCTGCCTTCCCTTTGGAGGCTCTAGGGGAGAATCCATACTCTGGCCTCTTCCATCTTCTATAGGTTGCCCACATTCTTCGGCTGGTGGCCCCTTCCTCCGTTTTCAAAGCCAGCAGTGTAGCACCTTCAAACCTCAAAGCAGAGAACTTCTGTTGTCACATCCCCTTGCTGACGCTGACCCTGCTCTTTCCCTCTTATAAGGACCCTTGCGATTTCACTGGGTCCATTCATATAATCCAGGATAATCTCCCCATCTCAAACTCCTTAATTTCATCACACATGCAGAATCGTTTTTGCCATGTAAGGTAACATATTCACAGGTTCCAGGGATTAAGATGTGGACATTTTGGGGAGCTATTATGCTGTCTGCCACAACTATCGCGATGCGGGAAAGAAAAGAGAAGCAAATGACCAGAAAATCATACAAGGTCATGGTGAAAAACGGAGAAGAATCAGCAAATCTCAGCTCAGTGTTTCTACCGGCTAGACATCCCCCACGTGCCTTGCTTCCCGGCTCCCATGTCACACTGCCTACTTCATCCATAACTTAACGGAGAGCAGGACCCTGTGGCAAAAGAAGAATAGTACTAATTGAGCACTTACTCTGTGCCAAGCTGTTCCTTATTTGCTTCCCACGTGCTGTGGGTGCTGTTGGTTATCTCCGCGTGGCTGACGACAAAATGGAAGCCTAGAGAAGTTAAGTAACTTGCCCACGGTGGCACAGCTAGTAAGCGACAGAACAAACCAAGACTTGGCTCTGTGTCTGTATGATTCCACCACCCTCATACTTAGCTGCAATTTTCTACCTTTTATGTCTAACAAGCGTGGGGGGCAGGGAAGCTGAAGTGGGTAGAAAGGAAGGTCAGAGAACTTATATTTTTTCTGGCTTTTTTTCCCCTCTTAAGTCAGCCCTGGAGAAAGAGACAATCTACAGCTCTGCCTGTGTTCTTGTGTTTATCATTAATGCCTCATTCCTCTTCACACTACTTCTCTGCTTTCTATTGCTATTCACTAACTGGGTCCCTAGTCGAGGTGTAACTAGACCTAAATGACCTATTCTATGTGTCTTCTTGAGGCTGATTCTTATCCACCAGGGTCTCAGGGACTGGAGAGAATCTAGCTACCCAGTGGTAATGGCTATGCCATTACCGTCTCTTTTTCTTAATAACTGAAGCCAAAAATCAACAGGATTTCCCAATTAACAAAAGCCTAGCCATGCATTAATTTATATATTCAGGATATTGTTTGTAGACCCTAACTATGCTAATACAGTTATAATGTTAAAAATTGAAATGTAAAGAAATTTTAAAATACGAGGAGAGAAATTAGGAGAGGAATAGGAAATTAAACTAAAACACTAGTCCTGCTACAGACTAAAATCACCAGGAAAAACAAAAAGTGCTTTCAGCCAACATCTAGATAGAGGGAAGAATGATTTTATGTAATCCTTACTGAGTTTTTATGCACATGGTTCTGCAATCCAGAGAAATTCTAATCGTTAAAGGATTCTAAATCCAAGAGAGGGGACTGTTCAGTAATGCGGCCCATGCACTAGCCACAGTTCGCCTCCATAAAGCAGTCACAGCTTATAGGGTATAATAGAACTGACAGATGTCAGACCCTGGCGAGGGAATGTAATCATTGCCAAACCTTCCTGAAAGGAACTTTTGCTGTAAGTGTTGGGTGCAAGTAATTCAAGATATAAAATCTGCAGATAGCCCCGGAATGGTACCTCAGGCCCCATGGCACCTTCTGGGAGTAGATGAAAGCATTGGTTTTGCCTAATTATTAAGATAAATATTCACTTATATTAACAGTAATAATAACACAACCTCTAAAGCAAGAGATTCTTATAATTAGAGCATATTTAGATCCAAATCATGGCCTAGGGCAAAATGCTAGTTCTTAAGGTGGTAGATTGCAAATCTTCCTCTGTAAACCTAAAATATTACAGGTAGCTATATAAAAAGTGAACATTTGCATTTTGAATTCCAATTGGCAAATTTGATCCATTTCTAAAGGCCTATCTTTTGTGCAGATAAACTGCACAAAAGTTCTATAGCCTTGGAATGTGGTTTTATCGTTTTTAAAAAAATGCAGTTGCCCTTGTGTTTATCATTAGTATTGTCTGGAGCTTTTGGGATAAAAAGATTTAAATTTTCCTCAGCTTTTTCTCTTTTGTCTGTCCCAAATCCCAACAGAGTCATGTAAAGATAGCTTCCTGTCTCTTTGATTTATCCGAAGCCTCCCCTCTTCTATGGGAGCTGTGATTCAGTGATTCTCTTTTCTGGTACCTTGATGGAACACACAAAGTTGTGACTCTCTCTGAAACTTGCTTTTGGAAAATCTCAGAGTAAGGGAAGCAGAATGTGGCTCATTTCAACTTCCACGCTTGCTAGGTTTTCTACGTCTTTCACTATACACCAACGGAAGTCACTTTTGTAAATGCCAACCCAATAAAAAGAAATATAAATAGCCAACAATTAAAAGGCAGAGATTTGGGCAGGTGAGGTTTATAGGGCAACATTTCCTCTAAGAGAAGTTTCCTAGACCGTATTTTCCCCATACCAGTAGTTCTTAAGCCTGAGCGTGCATCTGAATGACCCACAAGGCTTGTGAAAATGCAGGTTTCTGGCGCCCACCCCTAGAGTGTCTGGGGACCTGGGGTAGGGCCCCAGAGCATTTGCTTTCCTAGCAAGTTCTCCAGTAAGATGCTTGATGCTGCTAGTCTGAGGACCGCACTTGTAAACGACTGCTTTACACCATCAATGGGGATGTAGAATCTTACTTGTAGAATATTTATGTAGAGATTTAATGATAAAATGGGGAAAAAACATGTGCAGTAACATAAAATTTTAAGCACGTATTATGTGTTAGGAACTGTTTCATGTACTTTATATACATTACCTCATTCAGTTGTCAAGCCCTTAGAGGTAAGTACTTTTATTTCCTCCATTGTACAGATGGAGAAAGTGAGGCTGAGCAAAGTCCTGTGACTTGGCTGAGGTCACCCAGCTGGAGCTGGACTCAATTTCTCAGACTCCAAGCTGGCATCCTTACTGCCTCGAAACACTTCCGCCCAGGTGCTTGTTTAAAAACCTGACGATGTGCTTCTGTAGAAATATAACTCTCATCCCCAATAAGAGGACTCCTTGCCGCGGTCACAGGGTTTCAAAAGGAAGCCGTGCAGACACACAAGGGCGGAAAGGGTGTGTTTTGGCTGGTGCCTGCTTCCCTGAGTCGCTCACTCCGGAGAAACATTTCCATAACAAAGGCAAGTTCTCCTCTCCGAGAAAAGCAGGCAGAGAGTTGCAAGTGTTTGCCTCTGATGTGATCCACATTTAATGCTTATCTGGGTGAGAGGGAATTTGATTAGAGCAAATACAAAGCACAGTTCAGAGAACAAAACCACTAATTCAAAGGTGGTTTTCCTACGGATGTAAAATACTTCAAGCCTGTTAAAAGGACTGAAGAGAATTCCACTGAGGAGTGACTTATACTGTGTCTGATTTCTCAGGCTGGAGCACTGCCAAAGGAAGCTGCTTGGGGGTTTGGGCGGCGAGGGGAGAGTGGACACTGCGCGGCTCACAGGACAGGCAGGCACCTTCTAGCCCAAATGGGGCACAGGCTCAGGCTGGGGGCGAGGGAGGCTGTTCATCCTGCCTTCCTGCTTCCCACTCCCTCTGGCTCACCAAGAAAGCTTCTCTCTGCATCTGGTGGCTTCCCAGCCTAGAAGCATCCAAACACTGCAGTGCCCTGATATGTTTGTTTTCCTTTCGGCTAATTTTATCAAGGTCTGAGGTCATCATTAGCCAGATCACAAAAGTAAGCGCTCATTAATATGTATCAGCTCCCAACCCTGTGATTTCATCTGCTAATTTGATCTTGTTTTTCCTTGTTTATGGCAATTAAATCAGACCCTGATAAATCTGAAAATGAAAGAAGGAGCCACCAGCAAGCACAGCTATTATGATCACTCATTAGAAAGCCAAGCAGACTCTCTGATAAATTGTGCCAGGGTTTTGAAGGAATAGATGATTACCTGCTTAAACAGCATGGAAGCTACCAGTAAAATGTACCAAAATGATTAAAGAAAAAAAAAAAAAAGAAGAACACCCCCATTACATCCAAGTGTAACAGATGGACAGTTGTACTTTGGGGAATGTTCGTGGAGTCTGTTTCCTCCCCTTCAAGCTAGGGAGGGCAGAAGCCACAGGCCCTCCTGGGCACAGAGAGAGACAGCTTCCCTCCCGCCCTCCGCCGCCCTCCCCGCATCCCCCCGCGACTGACTGACTGCAGGAGACCAGCTCAGCTGCCCTAAGGCCTCCCTCCAGACTGTGCCATGAAGAGAGGTGCTGAGACGGGCTGATAGGTGGGGGTAGGTCTGCAGAGCGGGGTGAAGGGGAACAGCAAACGGCGACAGGAATAAGACCTTGCCTGTCACAAATGAGGCTGCTCCTCAGGCCGAGGGTCACCGTGGTGGGCGCGCCTCGTTCTTCCCGGCCCTCAGTGTCGGAAGAACCGTCCTCTGTTTGGAAGCCTCCACCTTGTGCATCCTCCCGGGAGGCAGAGCTGCCTTCTACGGTTTGAGCTGAACAAGCCAAAAACTCGCTTTCCCAGTTGCCCAGCAGCTAGTACGTAACACGCGTGGATGCTCCCCTTTCGGGAGCCTCGGGTCCTTGGAGACTCTCTGGTTTTAAGGCGTTGGGATTCCTGGGACTACTGAGGCCACTTTGTTTTGTTTTGTTTTTTTTTTGTTGTTTTTTTTTTTGTGGTACGCGGGCCTCTCACTGTTGTGGCCTCTCCCGTTGCGGAGCACAGGCTCCGGATGCGCAGGCCCAGCGGCCATGGCTCACGGGCCCAGCCGCTCCGCGGCATGTGGGATCTTCCCGGACCGGGGCACGAACCCGTGTCCCCTGCATCGGCAGGCGGACTCTCAACCACTGCGCCACCAGGGAAGCCCCTGAGGCCACTTTGGAGTCTTGGCGGGACTGGCTGCGGTGTCTGGGCCTGGCAGTGGCAGCGGGCGGGGGAGGGGGCCCTCCGGGAGAGCTCTGTGGTGGTGTTGGGACTCCAGGCAGGCTGCCCCCAAATATGCCACAATGGCATACTGATCATTTTGAACTAAAGTGACTTAAGAAATGGCCAGCGAGTATATGCCCAGTAGTGGGATGGCTGGGTCTATAGTGGTTCTATTTTTAGTTTTCTGAGGGACCTCCATATTGTCCTCCATAGTGGCTGTATCAATTTACACTTCCAGATTTACGTATGTGCACTGCCATGTGTAAAACAGATAGCTGGTGGGAACCTGCTGTGTAGCGCAGGGAGATCAGCTGGATGCCTTGTCGCGACCTAGATGGGTGGGATGGGGGGGCTGGAAGGGAGCTCCAAGAGGGAGGGGATATATGTATGCATATAGCTGATTCACTTTGTTGTATAGCAGAAACTAACACAACATTGTAATGCAACTATACCCCAATTAAAAAAAAAAAAAGAAAAGAAATGGCCAACAAAAGAGGGACACTCTGACCGTCTTCTCTGTCTCCCTGAAAGCAGGAAATAAATCTCTCATGTGAAAAGTACACTCCCTGCATCTGAGGTAGAAGGACACCCTTTGCATCAGAGATAGGGTGTTTGAGTGAGAAGCCCGTATAAACAAACCTTGTGACTAATTCACTACTGCAAGCCCAGACTCTGTTTAGATTCTTCACTCATTGAGCACCCAAAGCCTAAGTTTCTTTGTCCTGTCAATTCCTCACAAACTTGTTTCTTTGTCTAAAAAGTATAAAAGCTGCCTGCTTTGGCCACTTCTTGAGTCCCATTTCTATGAGACCTCCCTTTTCATGAATTAACCTTTTTTTTTTGGCCACACCATGGCATGCTGGATCTTAGTTCCCCTACCAGGGATCGAACCCATGCTCCCTGCAGTGAAAGGGCAGAGTCTTAACCACTGAACTGCCAGGAAAGTCCCGTGCTCATGAATTAAAATTTGTTTCTTTTTCTCCTGTTAATCTGTTTTGTGTCGATTTTATTATTAGTCCAGCCACAGGAACTCAACAGGAGTGGGGTTTTGGACATCATCCCCAAAATCTGGCTCTCCAAGTCTTCTAACATTTCTGTGAACTAATCAATATCTTAAAAATAAAACTTTGTGTTTAACTGGGCCAGAGTTGATTTCTGTTGCTTGCAGTTAAGAACCCCGATGCTCAGAAGGGCAGTGAGTAGCTTGTTCCCTGCAGATAGCCAGGGACGGCGGGCCAGCTTCCTGGTGTCCAGGGCAGCAAGCCTTACCCCACATCCACGGGGACGAAGGTGGATGGGAAAGGGGCTCAGATCCCCACCTTATGCTGCCTCAGGCTCGGTCCATGGTAGAAGGGTCTCAGCTGAGCTTTTCCAGGGAAAGCTTTTTTTCTGGGAAAGTTGTCTTTGAAATCTCTCTCTCTCGTCCCCGTATAATCATGCTGCTTCTTTAAGCCCCTCCGTAGCAATCTGGCCCCATTTGCCTCTGAGGTCTCTGCAGGGATCCGCGTGCAGCCAACTTGGCACCTCACTGCTTTCTGCTCCCTTCACACCTTGGTCTGGCTTGTCCCTGTGCCTGCAGGTCTGTTTGCTTGAAGAGCTTCCAGGTCCTTCCAGTTCCTTTGTCTTTCAGCCTTTTCTCCCGTTTTCAGTCTTCCTGCTAGACCCAGTAAGCTGGCTAAAAAGGGGTCTCCTAGAGTTCATTGTCTTTATTTGCTAACTTCTCTCCTTTCCTTAAACTCTGGTGTCTGACCTTTCCTATGGTTGCCTCCACAGTCTCTCTCGTCTCCCTTTTCAGATTCTTGAGTGGGTTCCCTCCGTCATTTGGCTTTCTATGCCCTCTGTAATAGAAAATTTCCCCTGACACCCTCAACGATTGATTTGGACATTTTGGCTGGCCGATTTATCTTTTCCATAGGTATCTGGGTAGCTGAAACCCTGTCATTCCACAATTCTGACCCACAGGTGCTTTGTAAAGTCACCAAAGAAATTATTGTCCACTTTCTTATCTTGTAATTATCTGTGTTTTGCTGGCATTCACCGCACTTACTATTGCAGGCTCTTCAATGCCTCACAGACTCCGTTCAGATTATTCCTGGGGGTTCTCAGGGGGGTTTGCTCATGGGCTTGTGAAGAACTACTGTCAGCTCCCAGGTAGGAGTGTCCATCCATTTTTTTTTCTATTCTGCTCCGGCCCCCTTCACTGATGCCTGCTGCTGAGACTTCTGCCTCCTGCCAAGGAGTGTGGATCTGCCTCGTCAATGAGTTCGACAGCCAGCGAGTTGCCTTGATGGAGCTCCGGCGCATGGGGCTCTGCCACGGCTTTGGGGCATGGCCACTGGCTGTTCTGTGCCCTCTGCCCCCTTTAGAAGCACGGGATACCTCCTACCTTTATGTATGATGCTTTCCCATACATGGGCCTATAGGGGCCCTGATTAAAGATTTTGGTCCATTTTTATTTACAGCCTTCCTTTCCACTCAGCATTCACTTCTCTCTTCCAACGAATAGAAGATTTACCATCAGTGGAAAAAAGAACCCCACTTGTCTAACTGAGTCCCTCTTCCATCCAGAAGGCTTTTCAGAAGGCTAGTGACCTGGTCTCTCAGGCAAGTAAATTTCCAGTGGGCTGCCCTGAGCCCGTCTAACACGCTGAGCTGCCCAAGTGGAGGTGGACGCAGCTCAGTTCAAGCCAGAGCCCTTTCCACATGGGTTTGGAGGTCTAGACACTGGGCACAAAATTGCTAGAATTATCTTTTTCCCATTTGCAAAGCTCTAATAGCTAACTGGTAAAGCTTAGGCTTTAGAGCCTGATGGTGCATGTTCTTCTACATAGATATCCTGTAGAGATAAGACCACCCAGCTCTTACCTTCTCCTGCCCCTTCCTAGCCCCTGTGTAAAACCAGGGTCATCCCGGGCTAGACGTCACCAGTGACCCTTTCAGCCACATCTCCCTGACCTCCTGGTCTTGGGAAAGCCCTCTTAACTTTCTCATCCCATTCTGCATTTCTTCTTGTAGCTTTTATCACATCCGTAACCTAAAAACATTATTGTGTGATTCACTCTTTAAGGCTCATCTTTCCCAGGAGGGCAAGGAGGGGGTTACTGTGCCTGTCTGTTTACTGCTGTATTTTCAGTATTTAGAGCCTCACCTGGCATTTGACACCGAATAGGAGCTCAATAAATATTTGCATGAATAACCGAGAAGCCCCAATTACAATTGCTATGCTGAACTAAACCCTTCGTTTTAGGGAAAACAAGTGAGCTTGATTCTTGTCCTTTAGGTGGTTCCTTGGTGGGTAGAGAGAAGATCTGACTCCATGGGGATCGTTTCTTCACTACATGAAGTTATCTCAGGGTGGTGTACTTGTCTCTCCCCAGGGTTATCACCCCCCAAAGAGCTGTAGTGCTTGGTAAGCATGACTGGAGGGATATAAGCAGGGCTGTTCCCAGGCAGAATCATGAAGTTAGGGAATGTTAATCTTCAAGATGGAAAGCCTCCGAGCAATATTGTGCAAACTCCTAGTATCATCTTCAAAACTTCAGCATCCACGGCACCCACAGCTCTGGAAGATGGCTCTGCAGAAGCTATCGTTATCAGTTACTGACGCGTCACAGCTGCAGTTATCTTACATCTCATGTGAACACATGGAAGCATGTGCTAGTGAACACGGTTACAAGTATCATAGTTTTCTGAACCGTATTTCTCCAAATCCCTGAAGATTTGCTTGAAACCATTCCTGCTCCCTCTCCAGAGTGGGACTTGCCACACCCTCCTTTAGCTCGGGGCTGCGGGGAGACACAGATCGCTCACCAAACACCCATGTGCTCCTCCACGTTTCCCAGCCTCCTGCCATCAAGTGGGGCCAGAAACATGACTTTTAGTGGCCAACGGACTGTGAGAAGAAGTGATATGTCTCACTTTCTGGCCGAACCATTTTAGACCTTCCAACTCTCTGTCTCAAATGTGGAGGTCTCATGCTGAGGCGTCAGAGCATCTGTCAGCCTCAGGCCCTGGGCAGAGCTGCCCGCTAACCCATGGTGGGCATACAGCTCAGGCAAGAAACGGATCTTTGTTTCAGTGTAGATTAATCGAGGTCTGTCAGCATTTCTGCTCAGGTGGTTGAACTGAAGAGATTTAAGGTAGGTGCTACTGACAGGTGTGAACAGGTTGAGAGAACCAACTAGGGGGACCAGCTCTAGGAGGCACCAGAGACTAGAGACAGCCAGCACCCCTTGCCACCCTGGGTCTGAAGGGACAAGGAGGAGATATGGTGTTACTGGAGTCCCATGGAGAGAAGCCACAGGGAAGGGAGACACAGCTCCTGCCAGGAAAGAGGGAGCAGGGAAGAAGTACCCATACCCCTCCCTCTTCCTGGTCTCCGGTCTCCCAAGCGCCCCTCCCATAGGGACCTGACCAGGAACCAGGGGGAACGTGAGCCTGGGTGATACATTTTGTGAGGGGCAGCCTATAGGGGTACAGAAAAAGGTGGAGAATGGAGCAGTGCGGATGGGGACAATGGAGAATGTCCAGTGCAGAGATCAGTCAGCCCACCCTGAATAAGGTTGGCCCCCCTCTAGGCTGTCTTCCTCGGCCCTTGGAGCACCTGTTGTGCCGTATCATCCCGACTGAGTTGGACATCACCCCTCCAACTGTGGGTTGTTAGCGGCTTGAAAGCAGGCACAGCGCTGCATTCTTGTTATATCCCTAGTATCCTGCAGTGCACCTGCACCATAATCTTGGTACGTATCGACTCAGAAATATGCCAGATTACTCTGTGGTTGTGCATGGCAAACTCCCTTCTACAAGATGCTATACTGACACCAGGTATTGTTTCCATTTGCAAAGTTTAAAGATCCAAATAATAAATGGTGGTACCAGTGAGTTTTGTGCCTTAAGTAACCTTATTAATCTACCAGATACTTTGGTCTTACAGGAAGCAGAGAATAAAAACTACTCATTATGGCAAATGTACCCCCTGCTCGTGGTCGGTACATGGGGACAATCAGGAGGTGTAGCCCCAAGGACTTGGAAATCAGATCACTGTCTGAGCATTAACACAGAATTTCAGTATAACAGATTAAAACAGAAATGAGCAAAATCATCTGAAAGAGACAGTGCCTCCCTGGCCCAGGCCTCCTGAAGTTCTTGTGTTAATACTCATCACTAAACCATCAGCTGGAGTCATTCGTATTTTTGAGATTTAGCTAAAGTTGCCACAAATCCCTTCTCCCATGCCCTGTGGTAATTGCAAAGCTTTCCTCAAGATTTCTTTCTTTTTTCTTTTTTTTTTTTTTTTACAAATTTATTTATTTTATTTTTGGCTGCGTTTGGTCTTTTTTGCTGCGCGCGGGCTTTTCTCTAGCTGAGACAAGTGCGGGCTTCTCACTGCGGTGGCATCTCTTGTTGTGGAGCACGGGCTCTAGGCGCGCAGGCTTCAGTAGTTGTGGCACACAGGCTCAGTAGTTGTGGCTCCCAGGCTCTAGAGCACAGGCTCAGTAGTCGTGATGCACAGGCTTAGTTGATCCGCGACATGTGGGATCTTTCCGGACCAGGGCTCGAACCCGTGTCCCCTGCATTGGCAGGTGGATTCTTAACCACTGCACCACCAGGGAAGCCCTATTCCTTAAGATTTCTGTAAGTCTCCAGGAGCCTGGATTCTCATGGTCGTGATGGTTCTGAGCTTCTGCCCCTCCTCAGCTCCTGACCCTATTTGTGTCTCCAGTCTGGGACTTAGCCCTTCCCTCTGCTCCCACCACTGTAAGAACAACTGCACAAAGCCTTTGTGAGTGGCTGACTTTACTGAAGTTTTGGGGTGAAGGAGAGGTTTTATATCAGAGACATGAAAACACTTAAGATTGGATGTATACATTCATCTTCATAAAGATTCTGTGACAACTCTGTCACTGGTAGTCTCTCTCTGCTCACATTTTCCCAAAGACTCTACTCTGTTGCCCTGACCCCTTCTCTGTGTGCTTCTCCACTGCTTCCTCTCTTCCTCTCTTTTTTCTTGCTCTCCTCTGTTCATCATTTTTGTTTTATTTCTTTTCTAACTTAGTTTTTCTGAATTACAAAATGCCTGAATATAATCTGTAAAAACACAGAGGTAGATAGATTTAAGACCTTACACTTCTCTTTCCAGTATGAGCTTTTGCCAATATTTTTAAGTTCTGCTCATCTATTGGCAAAAAGTGGTATCACCTTGTGGCTTTAATTTGCATTTTCCTGATTACAAGTGAGGGTAATTTTTCCTGCATTGTTCATTGGTCCCTTGAGTTTCTTCTGTGAATCGTGACTATATCTTTTGCACTAGAGGCCAATTACTTCCGGATCCATTAGAGAATCTGATTTTCAGAGTTTATAAATGAATACTGAACCAGGAGATTGCTGTCACCCTGTGGGGCCTCCCTGGTTGCCCACTAGCATTCTTCAGGTTACATATCCTTCCAGCTCTTAAACGCCACCTTCAGTAATAGTCATGTCCTTCTGTTAAGGGCTCTCTATTTTTGGTTGCTCCAAAATAGAATAAATCCTCACAACCTACCAATCTAGGGAAGCACTATGGCCAGTATAAACCTTGTCAATTTGAAAGCCGTCATCTGATGCTGTAGAACTGACTCAAATTTTTAAAAAAATTTTACTGAAACACAGTTGATTTACAGTGTTGTGTTAATCTCTGCTGTACAGCAGAGTGATTCAGATCAATCTATCTATCTATCTATCTAATCTATCTATATATATATATTCCTTCTCATATTCTTTTCCATTATGGTTTATCACAGGATACTGATTGTAGTTCCCTGTACTATACAGTAGGACCTTGTTGTTTATCTATTTTATATATAATAGTTTGCATTTGCTAATCCCAAATTCCCAATCCTTCCCTCTCCCACTTTCCCTCCCCCTGGGCAGCCACAAGTCTGTGAGTCTGTTTTGTAGATATGTTCATTGGTGTTGTATTTTAGATTCCACATATAAATGATATCATATGGTATTTGTCTTTCTCTTCCTGACGTCGTTCGCTTAGTATGATAATCTCTCGGTCCATCCATGTCATTGCCAATGGCATTATTTCAAAGAACTGACACAAATTTTTAGTAGAACTGGTACTTGGTTAGTTACCAGCAGTATTTGCTCCTTTTATAGGAAGACCATGCTGTTGGGTTGCCTGGGACAGCCCTCGTTTCGGCACGCTGCTCTGGGTCCCATCAGATAGTATCTCCTTTTACG
The DNA here is from genome assembly GCF_003676395.1 of Aethalodelphis obliquidens. NCBI lineage: Eukaryota > Metazoa > Chordata > Mammalia > Artiodactyla > Delphinidae > Aethalodelphis > Aethalodelphis obliquidens. The sequence goes on from NW_020837976.1 coordinate 4,207,447, forward strand.
CTCACAAGTGTGCTGGTGTGGGTGATAAACCACAAGGTCATCCTATCTCTGTGGGGTCTTCAGCAAGTTATTTGGTTTAGCAACCCATCACCATGCAAATGATTGATAGACACTCATAGCCTGTGGCAATCTTTTTGAAAATGACAAGTCTACTAGTTTTATAAAAGTTGACAATATGGTGGCAGCGTACAACTAAGGGTTTATATCAAACACAGATTCAGAGAGCTAGAGAATTTTCTAGCTCACGTTAAAGATAATTTCATTCAGTGGTTGTCAGGGTCATTGAGCCTTTGAAAAGCTGTGGACCTTCTCTTAGGAAGATGAACACCAATACACACACAAAAGGTTTTATACATCATTTCAGGATATCCACAAACCCTCTGAAGCTCATCAGAGGGCCCACATTAAGAATTCTGTGTCTAATTCATGTCAAAAAGGAAGACTTTGAGATTCAGAGAGGTGAAAAGACGTATCAGAAAAAGCAGAATGTGTTAGAAGGAGAAATATACTTAGGGTCCCGTGACATCTGTTCAGTGCTTTTTTTCCCCATGCCCTATGTTGCCAAGACTGTTTTATTAGTGAGAAGTTAAAGTTATTTCTGAGTGGGATGTAATTAAGAACTTGGAATAGTCTACTTTTTAAAAGCATGAGTTGGCTCTGTTCTCAATGACTAATTCTCAGATCGTTTCTGGAATTCTCATTAATATTTATGCTGTAATACCTGCTGGTCAGCCTTTTTTGCTGAATGGACACTACAAAAACTTCTGTCCCAACTTACTTGCTGCTACTTTTATGTACATCCCTTGCTCAGGCCACCAGAGCTCTTGCTTCAGCAATGTATCCTGTTAGTCTTGTTCTTACTCACCTTAATTTCCTTTGCCTAAATATTCCTACTCATCCATTAAGATGTTTTCAATGGTAAATTCACTTTATCTTTATAATCTTCTTAACTCCCGTAGCAGAGGTTGCAGCTCTTTCCTCTGCCTCCATAATGCTTGGAGAGACTTCTGTTATGACAAGGGATGTATTGCATTGATTGTTTTATTTCTCTCTCTTTCCAACCTCATAACCCAGCAACCAAATTGTGGTTTTGCAAGGGCCAGGACAGTATCTAATTCATGTTTGCATACAGGCAACTAGGCCAGTGCTTAGCATATAGAACATCCTCCAAGTGTTTGTTGAATGGCATGAACAAACAAATTCTCATACTTTCTTACATCCCAATTTACCGTATAAAATCTAAGTAGGGGGGCTTCCCTGGTGGCGCAGTGGTTGAGAGTCCGCCTGCCGATGCAGGGGACACGGGTTCCTGCCCCGGTCCGGGAAGATCCCACATGCCGCGGAGCGGCTGGGCCCGTGAGCCATGGCCGCTGGGCCTGTGTGTCCGGAGCCTGTGCTCCGCAACGGGAGAGGCCACAACAGTGAGAGGCTCGCATACCGCAAAAAAAAAAAAAAAAAAAGGAAAAAAAAATCTAAGTAGGGTATAGGACATGTTTCCCTTGCTTTCGGAGAGCTTACTGTTTATTGGTTTAGCTTTTCTTCTGTTTCACAGGTCAAAGAAACATCTTATAGACCTGACAGTCCTTTTTCTCTTTCTTCGGGACTAAATCAGTAAAAAGTCTCATTCATTAGTCACAATTTTGGAGGGAATCAAAAATATGGGTAGATAAATTGCTGCATGTCCCAGAGGGGAAGCACATGAGTTCCTTGCCAGATTTCCATGGCCTGGGACATCATAAAAGATCTTTTTTTCTTTCCCAGGTATCTGTGTCAAAAAGAGTTTGCTAAGGAGCCAAGATCTTCATCTGTTTATGGTTTTACAGCTGATAAAAAATGCAAGATCATTAGAACTAATTACTGGTTTCATGGCAATATTTATCACAAAAGCTAATTTGAGCCCATTACTAAGAAGTATTATAAAGTTTTGTTTTTTTTTTTCTTTTTAAACTTATACAACTACTTCACTAACAAACTGAAACCAATTCAGGAAGACAGTAGACTAGCATGGCCTGACATCTCAATGGTTTCCATCTGGACTATGTAATTTCTAAAATAGTTTGTTTCAAAAGCATTCCTTTCTACTTAGAGGAAGATGTTTCAGAGGTTCATATACGGAAAATTAATTGAGTACGCCTTTTTGTGTATCCTTAAGAACTGATTACTTTAAAATGCAGTTAAATAGCTTACTTGCACAAACGACATAAAGGTATATTCAGATAGGATCACAAGTCCTAAATTTCAAGATCTATGAACTATTTGCTGACTCTTGTGTTTTTCTACTATTGCTTTTGCCCTCTTTTTATATACTGTTGCCTTTTAAATGTGAAACTATTTGCATTTGTACTTTATTCACCTATTCATCCAACAAACAAGTGCTGGTGGTACAAAGGATTTTATTTCATGGATTATATTTAGTTTTGGAGAGAAGATGCATGAGAAAAACGATTAAAAATTTAAAATGCATTCAGACAAAATCGACTTTAACTCAAAAGAAGTTACAAGAGACAAAGAAGAAAATTATATATTAATGTAACATTCAATACAGCAAGAAGATACAACAATTATAAATATTTTATATATCTAATGACAGAACATCAAAATATATGAAGCAAAAACTGATAGAATTGAAGGAAGAAATAGACAGTTCCATGGTATTAGTTGGAGACTTCAGTGCTCCACTCTGAATAATGGGTAGAACAACCAGACAGAAGATAAGTAAGGAAATAGAAGACTTAAACAATACACTAAACCAACTATGTCTAACAGACATACAGAACACTCTACCTAACAACAACACACATGTTCTTTTCAAGTGCGCATGAGATATTTTCCAGAATAGACCATATATTAGGCCATACATTAAGTATCAATAGATTTAAAAAGGTAGATATCATACAAAGTACTTTCTCTAACCACAGTGGGATAAATTAGAAATCAATCACAGTAGTAAAACTAGAAAATTCACAAAATTATGGAGATTAGACAACTAATGGATCAAAGAAGAAAGCACAAGTAAAATGAGAAGATACTTAGAGATGAATGAACATGAAAATACAACATACCACTACTTATGGGATGTTGCAAAACAGTGCTAAGGGGAAAATTGAAGCTCCAAATGCTTACATTAAAAACAAGGAAGGAGACTGCTTCAAGATGACAGAGTAGAAGGATGTGGTCTCACTCCCTCTTGCAAGAACACTGGAATCACAGCTAATCTTGAATCACAGCTAACTGCTGAACAATCATCGACAGGAAGACACTGGAACTCGCCAAAAAAGATACCCCACATTCAAAGACAAAGGAGAAGCCACAATGAGATGGTACGAGGGGCGCAATCACAATAAAATCAAATCCCATAACTGCTGAGTGGGTGACTCACAAACTGGAGAACACTTATACCATGGAAGTCCCACCCACTGGAGTGAAGGTTCTGAGCCCCACATCAGGCTTCCCAACCTGGGGGTCCGGCAACGGGAGGAGGAATTCCTAGAGCATCAGACTTTGAAGGCTAGCGGGATTTGATTGCAGGAATTCAACAGGACTAGGGGAAACAGAGACTCCACTCATGGAGGGTACACAAAAAATAGTGTGCACATCAGGACCCATGGGAAGGAGCAGTGACGCCATAGGAGACTGAACCAGACCTACCTGCTAGTGTTGGAGGGTCTCCTGCAGAGATGGGGGGTGGCTGTGTCTCATCGTGAGGACAAGGACACTGGCAGCAGAAATTCTGGGAAGTACTCCTTGGCATGAGCCGTCCCAGAGTCCACCATTAGCCCCATGGAAGAGCCCGGGTAGACTTCAGTGTTGGGTCGCCTATGGCCAAACAACCAACAGGGAGGGAACCCAGCCCCACCCATCAGCAGACAAGTGCATTAAAGTTTTACTGAGCTCTGCCCACCAGAGCAACAGTCTGCTCTACCCACCACCAGTTCCTCTCATCAGAAAACTTGCTCAACCCTCTTGGATAGCCTCATCCAACAGAGGCTAGACAGCAGAAGCAAGAAGAACTACAATCCTGGAGCCTGTGGAACAAAAAACACATTCACAGAAAGGTAGACAAGATGAAAAGGCAGAGGGCTATGTACCAGATGAAGGAACAAGATAAAACCCCAGAAAAACAGCTAAATGAAGTGGAGATAGGTAACCTTCCAGAAAAAGAATTCAGAATAATGATAGTGAAGATGATATAGGACCTCAGAAAAAGAATGGAGGCAAAGATCGAGAAGATGTAAGAAATGTTTGACAAAGACCCAGAAGAATTAAAGAACAAACAAACAGAGATGAACAATACAGTAACTGAAATGAAGAATACACTAGAAGGAATCAATAGCAGAATAACTGAGGCAGAAGAACATATAAGTGACCTGGAAGACAGAATGGTGCAATTCACTGCCGTGGAACAGAATAAAGAAAAAAGAATGAAAAGAAATGGAGACAGCCTAAGAGACCTCTGGGACAACATTAAACGTAACAACATTCACATTATAGGGGTCCCAGAAGGAGAAGAGAGAGAGAAAGGACCTGAGAAAATATTTGAAGAGTTGATAGTCGAAAAGTTCCCTAACATGGGAAAGAAAATAGCCACCTAAGTCCAGGAAGTGCAGAGAGTCCCACACAGGGTAAACACAAGGAGAAACATGCCGAGACACATAGTCAATTTGGCAAAAATTAAAGACAAAGAAAAATTATTGAAAGCAGCAAGGGAAAAATGACAAACAACATACAAGGGAATGCCCATGAGGTTAACGGCTGATTTCTCAGCAGAAACTCTACAAGCCAGAAGGGAGTGGCATGATATATTTAAAGTGATGAAAAAGAAGAACCTACAACCAAGATTACTTACCTGGCAAGGATCTCATTCAGATTCGATGGAGAAATCAAAAGCTTTACAGGGCTTCCCTGGTGGCGCAGTGGTTGAGAGTCTGCCTGCTGATGCAGGGGACGTGGGTTCGTGCCCCGGTCCGGGAAGATCCCACATGCCGCAGAGTGGCTAGGCCTGTGAGCCATGGCCGCTGAGCCTGTGCTCTGCAATGGGAGAGGCCACAATAGTGAGAGGCCTGCGTACCGCAAAAAAAAAAAAAAAAAAAAGCTTTACAGACAAGCAAAAGCTAAGAGAATTCAGCACCACCAAACCAGCTCTACAGCAAATGCTAAAGGAACTTCTCTAAGTGGGAAACAGAAGAGAAGAAAAGGACCTACAAAAACAAACCCAAAACAATTAAGAAAATGATAACAGAACATATATATCGATAATTACCTTAAACGCGAATGGATTAAATGCTCTAACCAAAAGACACAGGCTCACTGAATGGATACAAAAACAAGACCCATATGTATGCTGTCTACAAGAGACCCACTTCAGACCTAGGGACACATACAGACTGAAAGTGAGGGGATGGAAGAAGATATTCCATGCAAATGGAAATCAAAAGAAAGCTGGAATAGCAATACTCATATCACATAAAATAGAATTTAAAATAAAGAATGTGGGCTTCCCTGGTGGCGCAGTGGTTGAGAGTCCACCTGCCGATGCAGGGGATGCGGGTTTGTGCCCCGGTCTGGGAGGATCCCACATGCCATGGAGCAGCTGGGCCCATGAGCCATGGCTGCTGAGCCTGTGCCTCCGGAGCCTGTGCTCCGCAATGGGAGAGGCCACAGCCGTGAGAGGCCCATGTACTGCAAAAAAAAAAATAAATAAATTACAAAACATTGCTGAAAGAAATTAAAGAAGACATAAATAAAGGAAAACATATCACATTCATTGATTGGAAGACTTAATATTGTTAAAATATCAATAATACCCAAAGCAATCTACAGATTGAATACAATCCCTGTCAAAATCCCAGTGATTTTTTTTTGCAGAAATAGAAAAAAACTATTCTAAAATTCATATGGAATCTCAAGGGACCGTGAATAGCCAAAACAATCTTGAAAAAGAACAAAGCTGGAGGACTCACACTTCAAGATCTTAAAACTTACTGCAAAGCCACAATAATCAAAACAGAATGGCACTGGTGTAAAGATAGATATGTAGACCAATGGAATAGAATAGACAGCCTAGGAATAAACCCTTGTTTATATGGTTAAATGACTTTTGACAAGGGTGTCAAGACCATTTGTGGGTAAAATATAGTTTTCTTTCAATAAAAGATGCTGGAAAAACTTGATATCTACATGCAAAAGAATGAAGTTGGACCCTTATCTTACACTATATACCAAAATTAACTCAAAATGGATTAAAGACCAAGTCTAAGACCTATACCAACAAAACTCTTCCAAGAAAACACAGGGCAAAATCTTCACAACATTGTGTCTGGCATTGATTTCTTGAATATGACACCAAAGGCACAGGCAATAGAAGAAAAACATAGACAAATTTGGTTTCTTGAATATTAAAAAAAGTGAAAGGTGGTAAAATAAAGACCCAGAGGCAGGGTTATTGCCAAATAGATTTTATAAGGAAAAAAGCCACTCTATGTTTCCACATTGTGCTGGAAGAAAAATCTGGGGCTACTAGTTGTAATTATTTGCCTTCTCTTTGATTTTGGCACTAAGACCCTTTACAGGGTCTCAAACTTCTTACCTTTGCTGGAAGATTTTCTTTTTACATATCTATGCGTGTTATTAATGAACTTGGCAAAGACACATCCATTGTATGACTGTTACAAATCTATTTTCCTAAAGGCCTCACTGGAGGTGCCTAGATTTTCTTGCATTATGCCTCATGAAGCTCCTGTCTCTCTCCGTCTGTTTTTAAATTATGCGTTTGTATCATTGCATCTGTTGATACCAGAGACAAGGCTACACAAAGAAAGTACTAGATGAGGAAAGAGGATGACGTTAAGTCCCAGTTCTGGATTTGCCACCAACCACCTCTGTGTTCTTGGGCAGACCATCCAATGTCTCTGGCTCTGCTCTTTATAAATGGGTGTGACATTAGGTGACTTCTAGGCTCCCTTCTAGCTCCCAAACTATATGCGTTGTTGTTAAGAACCATTACTTGGGTTAAAAGACATCCTAGAAGAGTTTATTTTAACAAAATATATATTGAAGTTGCTATACCTTTCCTCTGACATTAAGGGGCTTTAGATGTTCACAGGCAAAGCCTTGGAGGTCAGGACTCATGTCCTACCATCTTAAGCCCCCCATAATGCCCAGCAAGGTGCCCTGCACTTAGCAAACACTATGTCTATTGATGGTTGGATGAAAGAACAACTTTCCTTTCAAAGGGAGCTGCGTTTTCTACAAAGAGAAACGTTTGTGTCACACTTTGGAGAGGCTGGTCTTTGTGAAGGGCTCTTTCACACATTAGAAGCAGCTTTCAATACAATGTGTAGTGGTTGTAACCCAGCCTGAGACATTAAATTCCTTGACAGCAGGGGCTGCACTCTGTTCATTTCTGCAGACCCCACAGTGCCTAGTGCAGGGTTTGGCAAATGGTAGGCTCTCAATTAATCTCTATTCCAATGAATTCAGTCAACTCTGTAAAAGCCCTTTGTTTTCATCCAATCACTCTCTCCATTTATTCAGTCAATCTTGCAAATGTGTAAAAAAATTTCTGAACTTCTGTTTCACTTGTCAAAATACATTGGTGGCATTTAGATTTCCAATAACAGTTAATCTTGTATAGACACCCTGTCCTTTTAAAACCACTCCTCTTTCTACTACTTCCCTGATCACAGGGAGAAGAGAAAGCAGAAAGCAAAAAGTTAAAAAAAAAAACACAACCCACCCATCACTAAACCATCCCCTGAGAGAGCCACTGCAAGTTGGATTGCCATGAACGTGAGCTAGAGCGGGAGGAGGAAGGAGGGGATTGCTGTTAGACTGGCTGTCTTATTCTTATTAACTTTGGGGATCAAACCCTCTGCACTGGATTGCAAAAAACCCTCTGGATTTTTTTAAAGATCCAAGCCCTCATGCTGCATGGAGACATGGTCCTCTTGGTGAAAGCTAAGGATATCCCCCAGGAAACAGGCATCTCTCTCAGTACATCCAACGCTGTTTGCTTCATGCATCTCTACGCAATGGACTGGTGAAATGCAGTTGATAGAGAGGAACAGAGAACCAATATCTTTCAAAAAGGATACATTCTAACGCCCCTCCTTCTCCACCCCAATCTGGTTCCTTCCCGTAAACTCATCTCTGTGAAGGGCAGCACGATGTACCCAGTTTTCGGTATCCGAAGCCAGAAGCCTTCCTCCACCCCACATACACCCAGTCCTCAGATCCAGGAGACTCTATCTGGGAAGTTTTCTCAAACCCCGCCCTTCTTTCCCAAGGCTTCTACAGTCTAGCTCCAGCCTACCGTTCCAGCCTTGCCTACCACTGTGCCCATGAGCTATAGTTTGCAGCTGTGCTTTTTCATGAATTCTGCCTTTGTGCACAGTCTCTCTTTCTGTAAGTCCCCCTCTTCCTCCACTCCTTGTCTTGAGGAACTCATCCTATTGTCTTCAAACTCACCTGTAGTGTGAAGCTTTTGCAGCCCATTTGGACTGCAGACTTTCACAGCACTGACCACAGTGCAATGCAATTATTTGTAAAGGGCTCTCTGTTTCCCTGACTTAAATGGGAGCTTCTAGGGGTGGGGTCTATGATTCCATATCTCAGTCCCCACAGACTCTACAGGTACCTTGAACATAGAAGGTAATAATTCAATCAATGAATGCTTGGTGAATAAATGATTTGGGGATGAGATGGGAGCAGGGTAACAATAAACCAAAATTAGAGAAACTGTGGCCCCTCCCGTTGCAGAGCACAGGCTCCGGACGCACAGGCCCAGCGGCCATGGCTCACGGGCCCAGCCGCTCCGTGGCATGTGGGATCTTCCCGGACCGGGGCATGAACCCGTGTCCCCTGCATCGGCAGGCAGACTCTCAACCACTGCGCCACCAGGGAAGCCCTAGATATATATTTTTAAAGTAAAAAACATGTAATGGTGGCCTGTGGTTGGTAAGGAAAGTAAAGAGGGAGGTGGAAGTGTATGCTCTCTTAGAGAAGGCAGAGCCCTCCAGCGCTGTTCACAAGGCACGGAATGCTGAGACGGGAGAAGTAAAACCTTTTTCTTATTTCCCTTGCAAATGCTCGTTTTTCTTTCTTTTTCCATAATCCTTTGCCATTTGGAGGACACTCGTTAATCTGCAGAGCAAGCCCCCTCTCCAGGCCATTAGTGCCAGGACGATGTGAAAGAGCGGCCTGCCTGGGCCGTTAGTGCCATGGTCATTTACAACACCAGCCCGCTTGGGTTATTAGCGAGCCAGGGCAATTTGAGTGAACAACCTGTCCAGGCAGTCAATGCCAAGGTAATTTAAAGGGCCACACCATTGCAGGCCTGTCAGTTAGCAAGGGGTCTTCCTTTTTACAAATGGCATATGCGGCTCCTTGAGCATATCCGGGCCTTCCATCGGGGCTGGGAAGAGTCTGACCACTGGACAGCTTTCACACACGGCCCATGTGGTTGGTACTCCTGACTAGAGGCAGGTTTCTGGACTACAGACCTATGGGTGGATGTTGAACGACAAATCTTAGAGATGGTGGCTTCTGTGCCCAGTGGCATCCTGGACAAAGTGTACGATCCTTCCCCACAGCATCAGAGCACATATTGTAATGCAGATTCCACTCCCCCAGATACTCTGGGGGGAGACAGAGCACGGTTCACAGCTTCTGCGGTGGCCCCAGAGAGTGCCAGTGTGTGCCAGCTGCCTGGGTATTACATAGACCAGCCACACTCTTGGCACGCCAGAGGGGGTTGGGTGCCATCTCCCATTTTCTGCAAAATCCAGCCTAGAAGCACACATGAGCTCTGTGTTCTGGGGTGTTCCTGAAGAGATGAGTGCTGTTGTCTGTCACAGACATCACCATCGGATCTGAGGGAAGGCTGGGGGAGGCACAGGGAGGGGGCAGCTGGCTTAAGCGGACCCTTCTCTGCCTGCCTGCCGCCTGCCTCCCAGGGAAGTTTTCAGGTGGCTTATCGGAGCTGGCTCACAGAAATGCGGCCCTTCCAGGTCGGCTGCGGAATGCGGGGTCAGGAACCATAAACTGCAGTGTGAGATGAGGGCTGTCAGCTTAGCGGAAGGCAGAAAGCATCCGTCACTTTTATGAGGTGCTCTGACCTTGTGGGGTAGCCCAAACAACTCTGCAGACCTGAAAACATTCTTAAGTTACTTATTATCATTCCAATAATTATTCAGCATGTATTACAAAGCTCTTTGGCTGAAATACATCCTGTATAGTCTTTTATTAGTTAGCATGATTAATCGTTCCCATTCAGCGGTGGCGCTTAATCCGTTAATTTGAAAACCTTTGTTAAACACACGTCCCGGCAATGCACTAGGAACTCTGCAATGGAGTTACACTGGAAAGGCCTCCGCCTCCAGGAATTTATAGTCTTATTAGATTTCTCTGTCAAATCCTTCGTGGCACTCATCAGAAGCACAGAAAAATGTCACAGATTTCAGAAGAAAGGCGTCCAAAAAAGACAGCAGAAGGCAGGAGAGAATGACAAGAATGTAAGTCAAGGGATTAGAATAGAGAATAGTGAAGTGACTGCAAAATGATTCTGTGGTGGTTTGAAACATAATATGAAGTAAATTTAATTTTTCCAACATCTTTTGAAAGCCTAAGTCCAGCTCCTCTGATCCTTGGCTACAGTTATTCCTGAATGTTCTGTGGCAGGGAGGAAACAAGCTGAATTCTCAGACACAGGGAACTTCCAATGGGGGAACTGAAATATACCAGCAATAAGTTTGGTTTTACTGGCTATTTTCTATATAGTAGAGAGATTAACTAAGTGTTCACATGTAGATAGATCCCTTGGACTCTTTGCTGTAAATAATAAGAAGCTTGTTCAACCAAGTCATGATGAAGACATTGAACCCACGAGATGTTCTTTCACTGTCTTACCTCCTATTTTGTGTTTGCTAAAACTCTTCGAAGTCAGGATCAAGTGCCTTCCCCTTCTTGAAAATTTCTTAAATTCTTTTGCAGGAACAAGTTCTGTCTTGTGTTATATCCTAAATTTGTGGGAACCAGACAGATTAAGATGTTCATTACTCTTTTGTCCATAAATGATCGAATCCTACAGAAAATCCATTGGTTTCCAGCAGCTACATTTCTCAGCCAGAAATATAACAAAACTTTGTCAAAAAATTTTTTTGACTTCTCATAAAGTTGTTTGATTTAGATTTCAAACAAAGTAAAGTGGAGAGAAGAGGTGACAAGTTAATTTGTCCACTTGTGAACTGGGAAGCCCAAGTTTCTGGCGCCAGCCAGCAGGAACTGCAGACAGGGCAAGAGTCTGGATCCCTCAGGCCACCATGGTCCCCCAGACCCGCCCTGACTGGGCAGGCCATGAGCTGGACAGCCAGCACAAGTGGGGCCCTGCTGGCCACGGGCTGAGGGGGGATGTGCCAGGGGTCCCCAGGGACTTTGGTGGTGGACGGCCCCTCCTCTTTTGTTTTTCTATTTAGAGTCTATGATCTGTACTTGCAGTTGTTTGCAAGTGTTTTCCATTTTTAATTATAACTTTCATACAGGCTGTGATAGGATTTCTCATCTTTTATTTCCTCACTGTTTTCCTAGCACTATGCCTCTACACATTACTTATTCAGGAAATTTCTGCAATATTGAACTGGATCTGTTTTATTTCTGTAGTTTGTATATTAAGTGCACTAAACTCAACAGGATACACATAGGAAATGACTTTATTTTTTCTCAACCCTCATTTCCTAATATCTTTGGGCAAATATCCCTTCCCTGCATCTTTGTAAGTTCTCTGAGAGATCCTATGCCCTCACAGTCACTTTCGGTTCTAGGCAAAGTCCGATTTGCATAGTTAAGATTCACTTTCAGTTATTAAACAGTCCAGTTCAGTTATGTTTAAAATTTCAATCTCACATCCAGTTAAAAACTTCTTCCCTCTCCTTTGCTCAGACCGAACCCATGGCTGGGGGGCCTGCAATGGGTCTTCGAACTTGAGCCTAGATTTTGAGACAGTAGAAGTCCCATCCTACTTCTTATTATGCTACAACCCAGATGGAGAGGCGGGTGGGGGGGGGCGGGGACACATCTTAGGCACATAGTGTAATATACTTGGGTCTACTTGCTTCATGTAGATTTGGGTCTACTTGCTTCATGTGGACAAAAACCAAGATTAAATTTTAAAGTCCTTTCAGCTGTTAAATTCTTCATGATTTTATAATGTGCTGATGACTATTGCAACCTTAAAGACTTTAATCACCCAGGCACCAAATCCAAATATTTTTGCAGCACAGAGTAGAAGTATTCTTTGCAGGGAAGAGGCTAATAAAACTTTTGCTTTGCATTCTGAATTTAGAATTAGCATTTGACAGTCCCCTTGGAATTATAACTCTTGCATTGTTAGACACTAAATAGCTACACTTGTCTTGTTAATAAAATCATAGTAATTCAGTAGCGTTTTCGTTAAGAGAGGAGTGTGGTTCATTTTGTAGACAGATGAAAAAAACAACCTGGAGATTCCATAGAAACGCTGTTTTTCTATTCAGGTTGCGCAGAACCCGCATTAATGGAAAATTGTTTTGAACAAACATACCGGCAAGTCGCATGCCATCACACCCTCTGGTATCAGCACTACCTGAGTCCCTGCCCTGGGGGTTGTCAGGTGTTCTTTAGTTTCTGAGCTGCTTCCTTAGCTGGGGAAGTGGCTGCATGTCTCTATGTTAGGGACCCACTTAAATCCCCCAAGCGTGTAGGTAGAACTGCCCCAGATCTAACAGTATCCTGGAGCAGAGGTAGACACAGACAGAGCTTCACTAAAGATGTTCTCTCAGCCACACTGCATAAATTAAGACACCACACATGTGCACACCAAGCCAACTGCATCATGACCTAATAAAGCCTGAAGTAGAATCCAGAATCTAGGTTTGGTATGAATCCTTCCTCTGTGAGAATTAGCAGGATGAGCTAAGGGATCTACCAGGGTGGTAATCAAGAGTAGATACAGCCATCGCTGTGCTCCAGAGTACCGCCTTCTGAGACGTGCTTGAATTCTGGGTGCATTCTCTGGACACTTGTGTTTAGTAACAAAACTGAGGTCTTCAGCTATGTGGCAGGGTATGAGTGAAGACAGTGGAGCCTCTTGGCAAGCTGTCCGCATCTGAACAAGTGGTCTCTGCCCCTGAAGTGTGGAGACGGACAAGGGATAAGTAGCAGTCTGGTGTCCACATAAGGGCCCTCATATATATGTTTGCACAGACCTTCAACTTCAAGTAAAATTAGGCGAACATAAAAGGAAAAGAAGTTGTAGGTCTGTTAATATTTCAGTAGAGACTAAAACACCATGGCAGGACTTGAACACTGTGCTTCTTTGAGCCATAGATGCCATCAGGGTATTTGGCAACATAGCACTCAACTAGGGGGGAAATTTCACAAATCTAAGTCATAGTTTCTACCCTTGCAGAACCTCAAAATCTCCATTTTAACTATTTCCTTGGCAAATATTTATTTGGTGGCATAATAGGTGCTGAAGGGGCAAATAAAGATAAACCAAAATCAAAAAGGTACAGACTTCCAGTTACCAACTAAATAAGTCATGGGGAGAATGTAATGTCCAGCATTGTGACTGTAGTTAACATCGTATCATATATTTCAAAGTCTCTAAGAGACTGGTCGTAAAAGGTCTCATCACAAGAAAAAAAAATTGTAACTATGTGTGGTGATGGATGTTAACTAGACACTGTGGTGATCATTTCACAATGTATAAAAATATTGAATTGTTATACACTTAGCTACTATGGTGTTATATGTCAGTTATATCGCAATTGAAGAAAAAGAAAGATGAATCGACTAGATCTTGCTTTCAAGGTATGATGACCTGGATTTAAATTGTTTCACCGCACTTACCATCCGTGCGTGGGCTTCGGTAAATGAGTCCCCCTTTCTGAGTCTCAGGAGCTTCAGCTATGCTAAAGGAGTGAGGTCCACCTTTTGAATTTGGTGAGGATTAGTTGAGACTGTGCATACAAACTGCCTAGCTTGGTGCCTGGTGTGTAGCAGGTGTCCTGTAGATCCGATTCTCCTGGAAACAGATGCTAAGATTCTGCCGCTGGGTGCAGAGGTGCAGGGAGTGCTCAGAGGAAATCCTGCTGGGGGAGGTGGGGACGGGAAAGGAGGAACCGGCCTGCAACTGAGGGCTCCGCCAGCCCCTGGGGAGGTCCCTGGCTGATGGCCCTTCAGAGACGTCCTGAGTCAAGGGTGCCAGGCTTTTGTCCTTTTTTGGCCTCCACTGACTTCGTGTCTACAGGGAGGAGGCATCAGCTTGGGCGAGGCAGCTCCCTTCAACAGAGGGCAATTCCTGGGGAGGCACCCAGCTGCAGGCTGTTGGCAGGCGATACCCTGCCCCCAACATCTGCTGAGCACCACAGCACCCATTCAGTATGAACTCCCTTTTCTTCTGGTAACTCAAGATGTCTATAGCTCAGTGGAGGTGATGAGGCATGAGGATAAACACTGTTAGTACCAAGTACACGCATCTTAGCAGAAACACAGATACAGTGGTATGGGGGATCAGAGAATGATCAGCTCATGGAAAGCTTGAAGCATGAAGAACAGCCTGAGAAAGCACTTCTTCCTTTGTGGCACAGACTGGGAGCACAAGTGATTTCAGAGGAAAGGTTGCTCAGGAAGGGCCAGAAAAATTAGAGAAAGTGCTGTGGCCGTGCTTCTGTGGACCAACTCAAGAGGATCGTTGGTCATGCTCATTAACGACGAAGATCTCAGGATCCAGTAGGACCTGCTGGGTCTGAATTGAGAATGGGCATTTTATAAGCCTCCTAGACAATTCTGATGCACGCTGACAGTTTGGGGAACCCTGATTTACAGCTTCAATCCATCTCAATTGTTACCCATTCTTTAAAGCTCAGGCCATGTCCTGTCTCGTTAATTTGTTGAGTACTTATGATAATCAAGGTGCTGTACTCACACATAGCAACATAGCAACTGGATTCTCTGCCATCAGGGGCTTGCCATCAGTCCCGTGGGAGGGCAGCAATGAACACCAACCACATGGAGTAAAGATTGACAAGTGCTGTTCCATGGGTGGGTGGCTTTGGAGCCACACAGATCTGAGTCACAATTCACCAGTTTAGTAAAGCAGTGTGGTTTGGAAATAAATATTTTTAATTTCTTGCTTCACTTGTGAGTACTAAAACATGAGGGCAGACATGTAAACTTCTAAATCTTCATTAATTTAATCTCAAAATTATATAGCCCAGAACCCCTTCTCATTCAAGTAGGCATGTAACTCCCAATTATTCTCCCTGTTAAGCTGCAGCACCCACCCACAGGATGAACCCACTGATGGCCACCAGCAGTCTACATGGTACTCACCATGTTCCTTCTTTCCTGCTGCCTTTGAAGGGGTCCAGTTCCATCAGGCTACTCAAGGAAGACTCACCACTGCCACAGTGGGCAGCCTGGGTGCTTCTAGAGCTGTGGCCCTCAGCATGCAAGAGAGAAGCTGGGTCTGTGCAGATGAAAAAACAGGATAGCCTGTTCCTGTACCTGTGAGACCCTGTACCTCTGGGTTTCAATCTGTTCTTTGGGTCCAAGGAAACTCTGCTTATGCCCAGAGTCTCAGAATCTCCCATGAACAGTTTCTGGTATTTACTTTTGCCTCAAATCTGAAAGACTCTCAAATTCATGGATGTGTCCATTTCTAGCTCTCATACATCTAAGCATGGGGCTCCAATCCCGTCCAAGGGGGCGGGTAGGGAATAGAGACCTCAACGTCCCTGATTGTTCTCCTCTCCCCTCAGCTAACATGTATCTTCAGAAGCAGCAGCCTCCTTGATGCCATTATTAGCCCCTCTCCCTGCTCCTTGGAGTAGTAGTGTCTCGGGACATCTTTATTCCAGCAGAACCTCTTTGCCTCACCTTTGCATGGCTAAAATGTCCACTGAGGCACTGTCCGTAAATCATATGGTTGGGCTGCTGACGGGTAGTCTCCAGGATCCATCTCCAGCGAATCAGAAAACTGCTCAAATTTTACGGTAACAGATTCTCTGGTTTCTATCACCCTTATAATGGTTTATAATATTCCGGGACCAATTAAGGACTCAAGGTTCTTGTCCTTCCCTCCTCCCTCCAGCATTACGGCAAGGGAAAAACTCCTTACTATAGTCTAGGAAGTTGGAGCTGAGGGCTAAGGTGATGGCCATAGTGGAAGGTCTAGTCGCACCTCCCACAGGTGGCTTTGCAGATCACAACTTTTTTGTTACAGCAGTAAGGATAGGAGTGGATGAAGCCAAGTTTATGAAATTATGGGGGAATTTATGCCTAAGTAAACTCTATGAAGTAGTAGTAATAATTATCATAAAAGCTAACATTTATTGAATACTTATTATGGGAAAAGTACAGTCCTAAATCTGGATTAAATGAGATAAGGGATCATCTCATTAACCTCATCTCAATATTAAGAGATAAGTGTTATCGTAACCATTCCAAAGGAATGCAAGTTCAGTGAATGCAGGGACCTTGTTTATCTCGTTTCCTGTGGTACCGCCAGGGGTCAGACAGTCCCACTGAGATGAGTACCTAGCACATAGGTACTGAAACGCTATTTGTTAGTTGCATCAATGATCAGCCATGTCTTATAGATGAGGAACCAAATATTAGAGAATTCAAGTGACTTGACTCTAAGCAGCCTGACTCAAAGTCTAGTGCTCTGAACCACTCACTAGGCCATGCTACAAATTCTTTTGCCATTGAGAGCTGAATAGAAGGCTGCAAAGTGTGTGGTTTTAGAATAGCTGTTATGGGGACTGGGAGAGCAGGGTGGCCCGCGAAAAATGAAAAGATTGCCATAGATTAGAAAGCCCAGTAGGCATCGCCATCATTGTCAATTAGCAGTTATGAAAGACACAGCAGTTCATTCAGAGTCCCTCTGGTTAACCCTTAAAAGAGAGAGGCGTGTGTGTGCGCGTGCGTGCGTGCGCTTGGGGAGAGAGAAAGGGAGTGAAAGGTGGGGAAAGTGGTTTGTTAGGTTGACAGAGTACCAGACAAACAAACTTCCTAACAGAGCAATCTGGAAATGAAATTATAAAGTTGTATGTATGAAAATATAAAGTTGATTGTATGAATTCTAAGTTCACATAGCCAATTAACGGAAGAGTCAGGATTAAAATATGCATCAAACCTCCCCCAGCCAGGTGGGGAAGACAGCTTTCTTCTTATCATTTTCTCAAGCTGACATTACATTTCCCAGTCAGACATGCCCACAGATTGCTTTTTACATAGAGTACCTTGTAGCACTGGTGTTTCAAATGGCAAAATACACAGTCAGTGAAGAGGGAAGTGTGTAGCAAGGGAACTATCCCTTCTTAGGAAGCCACCTTTGTATCTACACTCAGCATCAGCATGAATCACTCCATGACAGCACCCTTGTCGAGGACAGAGATGGGTTGGATTCATCTCCATGCTCCCTCCGTGACCAGTGAACTTGTAGGTGCTCAATAAAGCTTACATTTCACTCACTTGAATGAGTCCCAGAAGCCAGCTTTGCAGAATTGGTGTCTGGTGACCAAGAACTAGGCTGAGGAACAGGCTGGGGTTCTCTCTACACAGACAGCTGAGGACTTGTCCAGGCTCTGAGGCCCCTGGTGGTCCTCCCTGTCTTCCATCCACTCCTGAAAGAATTCACAAAGATGGCTGATACCAGGAGACTTCGTGCATTTGCTCAATAAGGGAGCCTAAACCACTGAAAAAGTTTACAGTCCAACTTCATGTAGCTGCTGAATAGAAGGAATGTACAGGTGCCGTTTAAATGAGCAACTAATAAAGACTTAAAGAGGAACAAACCCCAAGTGGCCTTGATGCTTCGATGTATGGTCTGGGGACAGGGGGAGTAAAAGGCATGCCAGACCACACAAGTCTGTCTTTTTGGCCTCAGAGGTTCTTTTAGTTTCCATCTTCCATTGAGATTTTTTTCTCCCATAAGACCTCTGTTGATTTGAAAGACATAATAGGTTACCTTGAAGGGAACACACACTAGCCCACAATTATCTGTTACTACTTTAGAATGGTTCACTTTCCAGCAGGTGAGCACCACTGCCAGTGTCTAAGGAGCTCAGACTTTGGCACATAGACTTCCTGTGATCTTCTTTCAAGTCTTAGCTCTATCATTACAAGTTGACTGAATTTGGAATCCACTTCACTTTCAGGGTCTGATTTTCTCCAGCTCTAAAGCGAGTCTGTGGTTCCCTGTGGTCCTCTGATATCATCTTGGTAGTTGCCTACTGGTTCTGCCAATGCTCACAGAGTAGGAGATGACCATCCACTCCGGCTTGTCCTGTCACTGATAAGAATGATGATGGCTCTACTACTCTTCCATTTATTGCTGTTGATGTCTCCAGGGGAAATGCTTTTGACTTAAGGATTAAGAACACCCCAAATGTCTTCATTATTGATGATTCATTTGTACTATCCAAGGAGTCTGACTAAAAAGAATTTATTAAGTGATATTGCATAGAATAGAAGGATTCCACATTTAAAAAGTGTTTGTAATTTCTTTCTTTCTTTTTCTTTCTTTCTTTCTTTCTTTCTTTCTTTCTTTCTTTCTTTCTTTCTTTCTTTCTTTTTCTTTCTTTCTTTCTTTCTTTCTCTCTCTCTCTCTCTTTCTTTCTTTCTTTCTTTCTTTCTTTCTTTCTCTCCCTCTCTCTCTCCCTCCCACCCTCCCTCCCTCCCTCCCTCCTTCCCTCTCCCTCCCTCCCTCCCTCCCTCTCTTTCATTCTTTTGACTATCATCTATTTATCTATCGTCTATCAATCAACCATCAATCTATCCATCCATCTACTATAATCTCATACTTATTTGTATCTTTGTTGTATTAGTGTCTGTCTCCCCTGCCATGTGATACACTTCAAGAGAGGAGGAATCACTTTTGCCTCATTCACTCTAAGTCAGCTCTGTTTGGAGCAATGCCTGACATAGTAGGTGCTTATTAAATTTTGTTGAATAAATGAGTGATCCTAGTCCTAGTCACTCTTCATTCCTCATGTCCCTCTCTTTGTCTGTCCTACTTGTACTACAATGGCTTTTAATTTAAAATATTTTTAAAATTGAGATAATTCACATACCATAAAATTCACCCATTTGAAGTGTGCAAGTCAGTGTTTTTTTTGTATATTCACACAGTCGTGCAACCATCATCACTATCTAATTCCAGAAACCTTCCATCACCCCAGAAGGAATCTTGTACACATGAGCAGTCACTCACCATTCTACCCTTCCCTTTGCCCCTGGCAACCACTAACCTACTTCGGTCTCTGTGGATTTGCCTGTTTTGGGCACTTCAAACTAGTGGCATCATACAATGTGTGATATTTTAGGTCTGGCTTTTACTTAGCCTGTTTTCAAAAGTTCACCCATGTTGCAGTATGTATCAGTACTCCATTCTCCTTTATGGCTTAATGATATTCCACTGTATGGATATACACATTTTGTTTACCCATTCATCAATGGGTAAACATCTGGGTTGTTTCTCCTTCTTAGCTGTTATGCTATAACACAGCTTTGAACATCCTTTTCCAAGTTCCTGTGTGAACATACGTTTTCAGTTCTCTTGGGTATATCCTAGGAGTGGAGTTGCTGGATTTATTTTTGTAGATGTCTTTCTAGTTCTTTATTTTAGTTCTGTTTCTTCTTCCTGTTTTCCTTTGGTTAGAACATTTTGTTTTCATTTTGTTGTTGAGATGAGAACCCTAGTCATCACCTGATTGTGACTTGCTGTGTGCGGGAGCTAGGTGACTGTAAATTGGGAACATGGGACTCACTGAATTATAGAAGTTCTCTTCTGTAGGCAGCCATCTATTTCAACCAGGACTGTAGCTGAGTATTGGGAACAACACAGTCAGGGCTAGTCATTTCACTCTCTACCACTTACTCTTACCTCATTTGTTTCCAGAAAGTCCCCAAAAAACCGTCTTAAAGATGGTTCAGAACACCAATGCTGCTTCTTTTTTTTTTTGTTAACATCTTTATTGGAGTATAATTGCTTTACAATGGTGTGTTAGTTTCTGCTTTATAACAAAGTGAATCAGCTATACATATACATATATCCCCCATATCGCCTCTGTCTTGCGTCTCCCTCCCACCCTCCCTATCCCACCCCTCTAGGTGGTCACAAAGCACCAAGCTGATCTCCCTGTGCTATGCGGCTGCTTCCCACTAGCTATCTATTTTACATTTGGTAGTGTATATATGTCCATGCCACTCTCTCACTTCGTCCCAGCTTACCCTTCCCACTCCCCGTGGCTTCAAGTCCATTCTCTACGTTTGCATCTTTATTCCTGTCCTGCCCCTAGGTTCATCAGAACCATTTTTTTTTTTTTTAGATTCCATATATATGTGTTAGCATACGGCATTAGTTTCTCTCTGCCTGACTTACTTCACTCTGTATGACAGTCTCTAGCTCCATCCACCTCACTACAAATAACTCAATTTCATTTCTTTTTATGGCTGAGTAATAGTCCATTGTATATATATGCCACATCTTCTTTATCGATGGACACTTAGGTTGCTTCCATTGTAAATGGAAGCTATTATAAATAGAGCTGCAGTGAACATTGTGGTACATGACTGTTTTTTGTTTTTTTTTTTTTTTTTTTTTTTTTT